>NC_068407.1:21977855-22247654 GCF_023724105.1 Carassius gibelio | reverse complement strand
CATTTGGTCATTTGCTGGTCCATTATCCCTCAGTCCTGCATGATCCTTCATTATTTATTTTTTTATAAACATTAATTGTTGCATGATCTGACGGACTAAGTTAATTTGATGCTACAAGGCTATCTCTCTGTGTGTGTGTGCGTGTGTGTGTGTGTGTGTCAGTGTGTCTTTGTGTCAGTTTGAAATTGCTGCAAATGTACTGTGCCCACAGCTCACTGGCTCTGCTTCGGTGACATCACTGAAGGTGAGACTGCTCCCCCCCCCCCCACTGTTACTGTATCAACTGAGTGGAGGTGACAGTGAAATCAAAGCTGTCCTTTGGGATTTTTCATCAAAGTTTCACATCTGACCCGGACCCTCACTTACTTCGAGTCCTTTTGCAATGGCTGAACAAGCTGAGAGGAGGTAATATGTGTGTTTTTGTTTTACAATTGCATGTCTTTGTTTAACAGTTTAAACTGCAGTGTAAATAAACTGTAAACAAATGCTTTCCTTGCTTAGTATATTGTTTCCTGTCCGGATATCTATAAGCTCAGTCATCAAGAGGTTCACTGTCATTCACGTGTAGTCAAGCGTAAGATGTTGTTTATTGTTTTATGGAAAAGAATACAAATGAACCTAGCTGTTGGGTAAAGAAAGCTGAGTGTTATTTGTCAATGGGCTAAGCTAAACCAAAAAACGTGTTTGCACTGGAATGTGTGCGTTAAAATTGTGTTATGAAATGTATTCCTGTTTTGATAGCAAAGTTAGAGTGATTTTTCAAGTTTTCAAGACTGTCTGTGCCTTTACAAAAACACTGCACTTTGAAGACCCATTGACACCATTACACAATGGAAATGCTAATGGCACAGGTCTCGCTCTGCTGCTGATGGCTGTTTTTTGTTGTTTGCCTTTCTAAATTTCTTTAACTCATGTCTGATTCTTTAAAATCATCTGTCAATTCTCCGTCATCGGTTAGGAACCTAGGTGTGCTATTTGATTGCAATCTTTCCTTAGAAAGCCACGTTTCTAGCATTTGTAAAACTGCATTTTTCCATCTCAAAAATATATCTAAATTACGGCCTATGCTCTCAATGTCAAATGCAGAAATGTTAATCCATGCATTTATGACCTCAAGGTTAGATTATTGTAATGCTCTATTGGATGGTTGTTCTGCATACTTAGTAAACAAACTACAGCTAGTCCAAAATGCAGCAACAAGAGTTCTTACTAGAACCAGGAAGTATATGACCATACTAGCCCTGTCCTGTCAACACTGCACTGGCTCCCTATCAAACATCGTATAGATTTTAAAATATTCCTCATTACTTATAAAGCCCTGAATGGTTTTGCACCTCAGTATTTGAATGAGCTCCTTTTACATTATACTCCTCTACGTCCGCTACGTTCTCAAAACTCAGGCAATTTGATAATACCTAGAATATTAAAATCAACTGCGGGCGGCAGATCCTTTTCCTATTTGGCGCCTAAACTCTGGAATATCTTCCCTAACATTGTTCGGGAGGCAGACACACTCTTGCAGTTTAAATCTAGATTAAAGACCCATCTCTTTAACCTGGCTCACACATAACATACTAATATGCTTTTAATATCCAAATCCGTTAAAGGATTTTTAGGCTGCATTGATTAGGTAAACCGGAACCGGGAACACTTCCCATAACACCCTATGTACTTGCTATATCATTAGGCAAGGCAAGTTTATTTATATAGCACATTTCATACACAATGGTAATTCAAAGTGCTTTACATAAAAGAAAGTAAAATAATCATGAAGAAAAATAATAACAAAAATAAAACAAGCAATTTTAAAACTTTTAAAATGATTAAAACATTTAAAAACATTTAGAAAATTATTTTACATAAAAAAATAAAATAAAATAAAACATTGAAAATATAGTGCAATCAGTTCGGACATTGCACAGTGCTCATTCAATAAATGCACAGCTAAAAAGACGCGTTTTGAGTCTAGATTTAAATGTGACTAGTGTTTTAGCACATCTGATCTCTTCTGGAAGCTGCAGCCTTAAATTGAACTACTGGTTTCGTCTGGTCAGAGGAGAACTGAGCCTGGTTTCTCCCAAGGTTTTTTTCTCCATTCTGTCACCGATGGAGTTTCGGTTCCTTGCCGCTGTCGCCTCTGGCTTGTTCAGTTGGGGTCACTTCATCTACAGCGTTGTCGTTGACTTGATTGCAAATAAATGCACAGACACTATTTAACTGAACAGAGATGACATCACTGAATTCAATGATGAACTGCCTTTAACTAACAATTTGCATTATTGACACACTGTTTTCCTAATGAATGTTGTTCAGTTGCTTCGACGCAATGTATTTTGTTTAAAGCGCTATATGCATAAAGGTGACTTGACTGACTTGACTTGTAGGAATCATTTATTTCATGTCCTCTCTCCCCCCTTTTTAGAAAAGCTGACCGGCGCTTCACTGCTTGGTTTGGCACAGACCGCAGGAGAACCTACCTGTCCACCTGGCGAGAAACAGCACGCCGGAACAAATAGCCTCAGAGGTTCAAAAGACGGAGTCCAGCAAGCACTGGATGCTTAGAGCTAGGACGTGGGACCACAGCCACATTTGTGCCCTCCATTTGTGCAGAACCTCGCAGGAGAACTTCTGAACCGTGGCTTCTTCGTGACAGACCTGCCCCTAGGAGCCCGGAGCCGGAGGTTTGGCCTGTCTTCATGAAAAGTAAGTGTACTCTGACCGTGCAACACACGTGCGAAACACAAAAAGCACCACGAGAGGGTGAAACTCTATCCATCTATCTATCCATCTATCCATCTATCCAACTATCTATCTATCTATCTATCATATTCTCCAGGATATAACCCTTGGCTTCTCAGTCGCCCTCTCCTGGATAAAACTGTATCTATATACCTAGTTGCAACTGACCCCAAACTAGCCCCTAAACCTTAACCCTCAAAACTGCTAGCCTTAGCCCCAAACAAAACTGCTAGCCTTAGCCCCACTGACCGTAACCCACTGACCCCTGGCCCCACCGTTTTTAAACGTGCCAGTCCCTAGACTCTGTAAACCTTTATCAACCAGACGCTTCATCAAATTCTGTACAGAAATATCATAAAACTAATATCATATTCTCCAGGATATAACCCTTGGCTTCTCGGTCGCCCTCTCCTGGATAAAACTGTGAATAGCCATGTGTAAAAAACTGATTAGGATTCCAATATTTTAGCAGGATTTGACACTCCAGGCGGAGCTCTTGAGCGGATGACTTCACTCAAAGACATCTTTCCAGTCTAATTTTAATGATGCACTCTCTCTCTCTTTCACAAACACACACGTACACTCCTGTGCACACTCACACGCACGTGTGCACACTCACACGCATATGCAGTCAAAACACACAGACGCACACGAACTGGCTGGAAAACTATTTTTATTCAGGCTAGTGATACCTTGTTCCTAAAAAGACAAATGATTTCACGGGTTATTTCGTTTGGATGTATTTCTTGTTTTTATCGATGACTGGCTTCCTTTTTGTCACGCTTTAGACTGATGTACGGTCACATTGGATTTGAAAACGACATCCTTTCTTCCATAGATCCACGCTACCTGAAAGAAGGCCGCCTTCTGAATCCAACGATACCAGTTATGTGCACATCGGACCTACGCTTCAAAAGATACGGACAGGTAAGCTTTGGCCAATCAGATCGCATATGCTAACGAGGGTGGAATTAATGAGGGTGAAACTCGTTTTTATCTATATACCTAGCTGCAACTGACCCCAAACTAGCCCCTAAACCTTAACCCTCAAAACTGCTAGCCTTAGCCCCAAACAAAACTGCTAGCCTTAGCCCCACTGACCGTAACCCACTGACCCCTGGCCCCACCGTTTTTAAACGTGCCAGTCCCTAGACTCTGTAAACCTTTATCAACCAGACGCTTCATCAAATTCTGTACAGAAATATCATAAAACTAATATCATATTCTCCAGGATATAACCCTTGGCTTCTCGGTCGCCCTCTCCTGGATAAAACTGTGAATAGCCATGTGTAAAAAACTGATTAGGATTCCAATATTTTAGCAGGATTTGACACTCCAGGCGGAGCTCTTGAGCGGATGACTTCACTCAAAGACATCTTTCCAGTCTAATTTTAATGATGCACTCTCTCTCTCTTTCACAAACACACACATACACTCCTGTGCACACTCACACGCACGTGTGCACACTCACACGCATATGCAGTCAAAACACACAGACGCACACGAACTGGCTGGAAAACTATTTTTATTCAGGCTAGTGATACCTTGTTCCTAAAAAGACAAATGATTTGACGGGTTATTTCGTTTGGATGTATTTCTTGTTTTTATCGATGACTGGCTTCCTTTTTGTCACGCTTTAGACTGATGTACGGTCACATTGGATTTGAAAACGACATCCTTTCTTCCATAGATCCACGCTACCTGAAAGAAGGCCGCCTTCTGAATCCAACGATACCAGTTATGTGCACATCGGACCTACGCTTCAAAAGATACGGACAGGTAAGCTTTGGCCAATCAGATCGCATATGCTAACGAGGGTGGAATTAATGAGGGTGAAACTCGTTTTTATCTATATACCTAGCTGCAACTGACCCCAAACTAGCCCCTAAACCTTAACCCTCAAAACTGCTAGCCTTAGCCCCAAACAAAACTGCTAGCCTTAGCCCCACTGACCGTAACCCACTGACCCCTGGCCCCACCGTTTTTAAACGTGCCAGTCCCTAGACTCTGTAAACCTTTATCAACCAGACGCTTCATCAAATTCTGTACAGAAATATCATAAAACTAATATCATATTCTCCAGGATATAACCCTTGGCTTCTCGGTCGCCCTCTCCTGGATAAAACTGTGAATAGCCATGTGTAAAAAACTGATTAGGATTCCAATATTTTAGCAGGATTTGACACTCCAGGCGGAGCTCTTGAGCGGATGACTTCACTCAAAGACATCTTTCCAGTCTAATTTTAATGATGCACTCTCTCTCTCTTTCACAAACACACACATACACTCCTGTGCACACTCACACGCACGTGTGCACACTCACACGCATATGCAGTCAAAACACACAGACGCACACGAACTGGCTGGAAAACTATTTTTATTCAGGCTAGTGATACCTTGTTCCTAAAAAGACAAATGATTTCACGGGTTATTTCGTTTGGATGTATTTCTTGTTTTTATCGATGACTGGCTTCCTTTTTGTCACGCTTTAGACTGATGTACGGTCACATTGGATTTGAAAACGACATCCTTTCTTCCATAGATCCACGCTACCTGAAAGAAGGCCGCCTTCTGAATCCAACGATACCAGTTATGTGCACATCGGACCTACGCTTCAAAAGATACGGACAGGTAAGCTTTGGCCAATCAGATCGCATATGCTAACGAGGGTGGAATTAATGAGGGTGAAACTCGTTTTTATCTATATACCTAGCTGCAACTGACCCCAAACTAGCCCCTAAACCTTAACCCTCAAAACTGCTAGCCTTAGCCCCAAACAAAACTGCTAGCCTTAGCCCCACTGACCGTAACCCACTGACCCCTGGCCCCACCGTTTTTAATCGTGCCAGTCCCTAGACTCTGTAAACCTTTATCAACCAGACGCTTCATCAAATTCTGTACAGAAATATCATAAAACTAATATCATATTCTCCAGGATATAACCCTTGGCTTCTCGGTCGCCCTCTCTTGGATAAAACTGTGAATAGCCATGTGTAAAAAACTGATTAGGATTCCAATATTTTAGCAGGATTTGACACTCCAGGCGGAGCTCTTGAGCGGATGACTTCACTCAAAGACATCTTTCCAGTCTAATTTTAATGATGCACTCTCTCTCTCTTTCACAAACACACACATACACTCCTGTGCACACTCACACGCACGTGTGCACACTCACACGCATATGCAGTCAAAACACACAGACGCACACGAACTGGCTGGAAAACTATTTTTATTCAGGCTAGTGATACCTTGTTCCTAAAAAGACAAATGATTTCACGGGTTATTTCGTTTGGATGTATTTCTTGTTTTTATCGATGACTGGCTTCCTTTTTGTCACGCTTTAGACTGATGTACGGTCACATTGGATTTGAAAACGACATCCTTTCTTCCATAGATCCACGCTACCTGAAAGAAGGCCGCCTTCTGAATCCAACGATACCGGTTATGTGCACATCGGACCTACGCTTCAAAAGATACGGACAGGTAAGCTTTGGCCAATCAGATCGCATATGCTAACGAGGGTGGAATTAATGAGGGTGAAACTCGTTTTTATCTATATACCTAGCTGCAACTGACCCCAAACTAGCCCCTAAACCTTAACCCTCAAAACTGCTAGCCTTAGCCCCAAACAAAACTGCTAGCCTTAGCCCCACTGACCGTAACCCACTGACCCCTGGCCCCACCGTTTTTAAACGTGCCAGTCCCTAGACTCTGTAAACCTTTATCAACCAGACGCTTCATCAAATTCTGTACAGAAATATCATAAAACTAATATCATATTCTCCAGGATATAACCCTTGGCTTCTCGGTCGCCCTCTCCTGGATAAAACTGTGAATAGCCATGTGTAAAAAACTGATTAGGATTCCAATATTTTAGCAGGATTTGACACTCCAGGCGGAGCTCTTGAGCGGATGACTTCACTCAAAGACATCTTTCCAGTCTAATTTTAATGATGCACTCTCTCTCTCTTTCACAAACACACACATACACTCCTGTGCACACTCACACGCACGTGTGCACACTCACACGCATATGCAGTCAAAACACACAGACGCACACGAACTGGCTGGAAAACTATTTTTATTCAGGCTAGTGATACCTTGTTCCTAAAAAGACAAATGATTTGACGGGTTATTTCGTTTGGATGTATTTCTTGTTTTTATCGATGACTGGCTTCCTTTTTGTCACGCTTTAGACTGATGTACGGTCACATTGGATTTGAAAACGACATCCTTTCTTCCATAGATCCACGCTACCTGAAAGAAGGCCGCCTTCTGAATCCAACGATACCAGTTATGTGCACATCGGACCTACGCTTCAAAAGATACGGACAGGTAAGCTTTGGCCAATCAGATCGCATATGCTAACGAGGGTGGAATTAATGAGGGTGAAACTCGTTTTTATCTATATACCTAGCTGCAACTGACCCCAAACTAGCCCCTAAACCTTAACCCTCAAAACTGCTAGCCTTAGCCCCAAACAAAACTGCTAGCCTTAGCCCCACTGACCGTAACCCACTGACCCCTGGCCCCACCGTTTTTAAACGTGCCAGTCCCTAGACTCTGTAAACCTTTATCAACCAGACGCTTCATCAAATTCTGTACAGAAATATCATAAAACTAATATCATATTCTCCAGGATATAACCCTTGGCTTCTCGGTCGCCCTCTCCTGGATAAAACTGTGAATAGCCATGTGTAAAAAACTGATTAGGATTCCAATATTTTAGCAGGATTTGACACTCCAGGCGGAGCTCTTGAGCGGATGACTTCACTCAAAGACATCTTTCCAGTCTAATTTTAATGATGCACTCTCTCTCTCTTTCACAAACACACACATACACTCCTGTGCACACTCACACGCACGTGTGCACACTCACACGCATATGCAGTCAAAACACACAGACGCACACGAACTGGCTGGAAAACTATTTTTATTCAGGCTAGTGATACCTTGTTCCTAAAAAGACAAATGATTTCACGGGTTATTTCGTTTGGATGTATTTCTTGTTTTTATCGATGACTGGCTTCCTTTTTGTCACGCTTTAGACTGATGTACGGTCACATTGGATTTGAAAACGACATCCTTTCTTCCATAGATCCACGCTACCTGAAAGAAGGCCGCCTTCTGAATCCAACGATACCAGTTATGTGCACATCGGACCTACGCTTCAAAAGATACGGACAGGTAAGCTTTGGCCAATCAGATCGCATATGCTAACGAGGGTGGAATTAATGAGGGTGAAACTCGTTTTTATCTATATACCTAGCTGCAACTGACCCCAAACTAGCCCCTAAACCTTAACCCTCAAAACTGCTAGCCTTAGCCCCAAACAAAACTGCTAGCCTTAGCCCCACTGACCGTAACCCACTGACCCCTGGCCCCACCGTTTTTAAACGTGCCAGTCCCTAGACTCTGTAAACCTTTATCAACCAGACGCTTCATCAAATTCTGTACAGAAATATCATAAAACTAATATCATATTCTCCAGGATATAACCCTTGGCTTCTCGGTCGCCCTCTCCTGGATAAAACTGTGAATAGCCATGTGTAAAAAACTGATTAGGATTCCAATATTTTAGCAGGATTTGACACTCCAGGCGGAGCTCTTGAGCGGATGACTTCACTCAAAGACATCTTTCCAGTCTAATTTTAATGATGCACTCTCTCTCTCTTTCACAAACACACACATACACTCCTGTGCACACTCACACGCACGTGTGCACACTCACACGCATATGCAGTCAAAACACACAGACGCACACGAACTGGCTGGAAAACTATTTTTATTCAGGCTAGTGATACCTTGTTCCTAAAAAGACAAATGATTTCACGGGTTATTTCGTTTGGATGTATTTCTTGTTTTTATCGATGACTGGCTTCCTTTTTGTCACGCTTTAGACTGATGTACGGTCACATTGGATTTGAAAACGACATCCTTTCTTCCATAGATCCACGCTACCTGAAAGAAGGCCGCCTTCTGAATCCAACGATACCAGTTATGTGCACATCGGACCTACGCTTCAAAAGATACGGACAGGTAAGCTTTGGCCAATCAGATCGCATATGCTAACGAGGGTGGAATTAATGAGGGTGAAACTCGTTTTTATCTATATACCTAGCTGCAACTGACCCCAAACTAGCCCCTAAACCTTAACCCTCAAAACTGCTAGCCTTAGCCCCAAACAAAACTGCTAGCCTTAGCCCCACTGACCGTAACCCACTGACCCCTGGCCCCACCGTTTTTAATCGTGCCAGTCCCTAGACTCTGTAAACCTTTATCAACCAGACGCTTCATCAAATTCTGTACAGAAATATCATAAAACTAATATCATATTCTCCAGGATATAACCCTTGGCTTCTCGGTCGCCCTCTCTTGGATAAAACTGTGAATAGCCATGTGTAAAAAACTGATTAGGATTCCAATATTTTAGCAGGATTTGACACTCCAGGCGGAGCTCTTGAGCGGATGACTTCACTCAAAGACATCTTTCCAGTCTAATTTTAATGATGCACTCTCTCTCTCTTTCACAAACACACACATACACTCCTGTGCACACTCACACGCACGTGTGCACACTCACACGCACGTGTGCACACTCACACGCATATGCAGTCAAAACACACAGACGCACACGAACTGGCTGGAAAACTATTTTTATTCAGGCTAGTGATACCTTGTTCCTAAAAAGACAAATGATTTCACGGGTTATTTCGTTTGGATGTATTTCTTGTTTTTATCGATGACTGGCTTCCTTTTTGTCACGCTTTAGACTGATGTACGGTCACATTGGATTTGAAAACGACATCCTTTCTTCCATAGATCCACGCTACCTGAAAGAAGGCCGCCTTCTGAATCCAACGATACCAGTTATGTGCACATCGGACCTACGCTTCAAAAGATACGGACAGGTAAGCTTTGGCCAATCAGATCGCATATGCTAACGAGGGTGGAATTAATGAGGGTGAAACTCGTTTTTATCTATATACCTAGCTGCAACTGACCCCAAACTAGCCCCTAAACCTTAACCCTCAAAACTGCTAGCCTTAGCCCCAAACAAAACTGCTAGCCTTAGCCCCACTGACCGTAACCCACTGACCCCTGGCCCCACCGTTTTTAAACGTGCCAGTCCCTAGACTCTGTAAACCTTTATCAACCAGACGCTTCATCAAATTCTGTACAGAAATATCATAAAACTAATATCATATTCTCCAGGATATAACCCTTGGCTTCTCGGTCGCCCTCTCCTGGATAAAACTGTGAATAGCCATGTGTAAAAAACTGATTAGGATTCCAATATTTTAGCAGGATTTGACACTCCAGGCGGAGCTCTTGAGCGGATGACTTCACTCAAAGACATCTTTCCAGTCTAATTTTAATGATGCACTCTCTCTCTCTTTCACAAACACACACATACACTCCTGTGCACACTCACACGCACGTGTGCACACTCACACGCATATGCAGTCAAAACACACAGACGCACACGAACTGGCTGGAAAACTATTTTTATTCAGGCTAGTGATACCTTGTTCCTAAAAAGACAAATGATTTCACGGGTTATTTCGTTTGGATGTATTTCTTGTTTTTATCGATGACTGGCTTCCTTTTTGTCACGCTTTAGACTGATGTACGGTCACATTGGATTTGAAAACGACATCCTTTCTTCCATAGATCCACGCTACCTGAAAGAAGGCCGCCTTCTGAATCCAACGATACCAGTTATGTGCACATCGGACCTACGCTTCAAAAGATACGGACAGGTAAGCTTTGGCCAATCAGATCGCATATGCTAACGAGGGTGGAATTAATGAGGGTGAAACTCGTTTTTATCTATATACCTAGCTGCAACTGACCCCAAACTAGCCCCTAAACCTTAACCCTCAAAACTGCTAGCCTTAGCCCCAAACAAAACTGCTAGCCTTAGCCCCACTGACCGTAACCCACTGACCCCTGGCCCCACCGTTTTTAAACGTGCCAGTCCCTAGACTCTGTAAACCTTTATCAACCAGACGCTTCATCAAATTCTGTACAGAAATATCATAAAACTAATATCATATTCTCCAGGATATAACCCTTGGCTTCTCGGTCGCCCTCTCCTGGATAAAACTGTGAATAGCCATGTGTAAAAAACTGATTAGGATTCCAATATTTTAGCAGGATTTGACACTCCAGGCGGAGCTCTTGAGCGGATGACTTCACTCAAAGACATCTTTCCAGTCTAATTTTAATGATGCACTCTCTCTCTCTTTCACAAACACACACATACACTCCTGTGCACACTCACACGCACGTGTGCACACTCACACGCATATGCAGTCAAAACACACAGACGCACACGAACTGGCTGGAAAACTATTTTTATTCAGGCTAGTGATACCTTGTTCCTAAAAAGACAAATGATTTCACGGGTTATTTCGTTTGGATGTATTTCTTGTTTTTATCGATGACTGGCTTCCTTTTTGTCACGCTTTAGACTGATGTACGGTCACATTGGATTTGAAAACGACATCCTTTCTTCCATAGATCCACGCTACCTGAAAGAAGGCCGCCTTCTGAATCCAACGATACCAGTTATGTGCACATCGGACCTACGCTTCAAAAGATACGGACAGGTAAGCTTTGGCCAATCAGATCGCATATGCTAACGAGGGTGGAATTAATGAGGGTGAAACTCGTTTTTATCTATATACCTAGCTGCAACTGACCCCAAACTAGCCCCTAAACCTTAACCCTCAAAACTGCTAGCCTTAGCCCCAAACAAAACTGCTAGCCTTAGCCCCACTGACCGTAACCCACTGACCCCTGGCCCCACCGTTTTTAAACGTGCCAGTCCCTAGACTCTGTAAACCTTTATCAACCAGACGCTTCATCAAATTCTGTACAGAAATATCATAAAACTAATATCATATTCTCCAGGATATAACCCTTGGCTTCTCGGTCGCCCTCTCCTGGATAAAACTGTGAATAGCCATGTGTAAAAAACTGATTAGGATTCCAATATTTTAGCAGGATTTGACACTCCAGGCGGAGCTCTTGAGCGGATGACTTCACTCAAAGACATCTTTCCAGTCTAATTTTAATGATGCACTCTCTCTCTCTTTCACAAACACACACATACACTCCTGTGCACACTCACACGCACGTGTGCACACTCACACGCATATGCAGTCAAAACACACAGACGCACACGAACTGGCTGGAAAACTATTTTTATTCAGGCTAGTGATACCTTGTTCCTAAAAAGACAAATGATTTCACGGGTTATTTCCTTTGGATGTATTTCTTGTTTTTATCGATGACTGGCTTCCTTTTTGTCACGCTTTAGACTGATGTACGGTCACATTGGATTTGAAAACGACATCCTTTCTTCCATAGATCCACGCTACCTGAAAGAAGGCCGCCTTCTGAATCCAACGATACCAGTTATGTGCACATCGGACCTACGCTTCAAAAGATACGGACAGGTAAGCTTTGGCCAATCAGATCGCATATGCTAACGAGGGTGGAATTAATGAGGGTGAAACTCGTTTTTATCTATATACCTAGCTGCAACTGACCCCAAACTAGCCCCTAAACCTTAACCCTCAAAACTGCTAGCCTTAGCCCCAAACAAAACTGCTAGCCTTAGCCCCACTGACCGTAACCCACTGACCCCTGGCCCCACCGTTTTTAAACGTGCCAGTCCCTAGACTCTGTAAACCTTTATCAACCAGACGCTTCATCAAATTCTGTACAGAAATATCATAAAACTAATATCATATTCTCCAGGATATAACCCTTGGCTTCTCGGTCGCCCTCTCCTGGATAAAACTGTGAATAGCCATGTGTAAAAAACTGATTAGGATTCCAATATTTTAGCAGGATTTGACACTCCAGGCGGAGCTCTTGAGCGGATGACTTCACTCAAAGACATCTTTCCAGTCTAATTTTAATGATGCACTCTCTCTCTCTTTCACAAACACACACATACACTCCTGTGCACACTCACACGCACGTGTGCACACTCACACGCATATGCAGTCAAAACACACAGACGCACACGAACTGGCTGGAAAACTATTTTTATTCAGGCTAGTGATACCTTGTTCCTAAAAAGACAAATGATTTCACGGGTTATTTCGTTTGGATGTATTTCTTGTTTTTATCGATGACTGGCTTCCTTTTTGTCACGCTTTAGACTGATGTACGGTCACATTGGATTTGAAAACGACATCCTTTCTTCCATAGATCCACGCTACCTGAAAGAAGGCCGCCTTCTGAATCCAACGATACCAGTTATGTGCACATCGGACCTACGCTTCAAAAGATACGGACAGGTAAGCTTTGGCCAATCAGATCGCATATGCTAACGAGGGTGGAATTAATGAGGGTGAAACTCGTTTTTATCTATATACCTAGCTGCAACTGACCCCAAACTAGCCCCTAAACCTTAACCCTCAAAACTGCTAGCCTTAGCCCCAAACAAAACTGCTAGCCTTAGCCCCACTGACCGTAACCCACTGACCCCTGGCCCCACCGTTTTTAAACGTGCCAGTCCCTAGACTCTGTAAACCTTTATCAACCAGACGCTTCATCAAATTCTGTACAGAAATATCATAAAACTAATATCATATTCTCCAGGATATAACCCTTGGCTTCTCGGTCGCCCTCTCCTGGATAAAACTGTGAATAGCCATGTGTAAAAAACTGATTAGGATTCCAATATTTTAGCAGGATTTGACACTCCAGGCGGAGCTCTTGAGCGGATGACTTCACTCAAAGACATCTTTCCAGTCTAATTTTAATGATGCACTCTCTCTCTCTTTCACAAACACACACGTACACTCCTGTGCACACTCACACGCACGTGTGCACACTCACACGCATATGCAGTCAAAACACACAGACGCACACGAACTGGCTGGAAAACTATTTTTATTCAGGCTAGTGATACCTTGTTCCTAAAAAGACAAATGATTTCACGGGTTATTTCGTTTGGATGTATTTCTTGTTTTTATCGATGACTGGCTTCCTTTTTGTCACGCTTTAGACTGATGTACGGTCACATTGGATTTGAAAACGACATCCTTTCTTCCATAGATCCACGCTACCTGAAAGAAGGCCGCCTTCTGAATCCAACGATACCAGTTATGTGCACATCGGACCTACGCTTCAAAAGATACGGACAGGTAAGCTTTGGCCAATCAGATCGCATATGCTAACGAGGGTGGAATTAATGAGGGTGAAACTCGTTTTTATCTATATACCTAGCTGCAACTGACCCCAAACTAGCCCCTAAACCTTAACCCTCAAAACTGCTAGCCTTAGCCCCAAACAAAACTGCTAGCCTTAGCCCCACTGACCGTAACCCACTGACCCCTGGCCCCACCGTTTTTAAACGTGCCAGTCCCTAGACTCTGTAAACCTTTATCAACCAGACGCTTCATCAAATTCTGTACAGAAATATCATAAAACTAATATCATATTCTCCAGGATATAACCCTTGGCTTCTCGGTCGCCCTCTCCTGGATAAAACTGTGAATAGCCATGTGTAAAAAACTGATTAGGATTCCAATATTTTAGCAGGATTTGACACTCCAGGCGGAGCTCTTGAGCGGATGACTTCACTCAAAGACATCTTTCCAGTCTAATTTTAATGATGCACTCTCTCTCTCTTTCACAAACACACACGTACACTCCTGTGCACACTCACACGCACGTGTGCACACTCACACGCATATGCAGTCAAAACACACAGACGCACACGAACTGGCTGGAAAACTATTTTTATTCAGGCTAGTGATACCTTGTTCCTAAAAAGACAAATGATTTCACGGGTTATTTCGTTTGGATGTATTTCTTGTTTTTATCGATGACTGGCTTCCTTTTTGTCACGCTTTAGACTGATGTACGGTCACATTGGATTTGAAAACGACATCCTTTCTTCCATAGATCCACGCTACCTGAAAGAAGGCCGCCTTCTGAATCCAACGATACCGGTTATGTGCACATCGGACCTACGCTTCAAAAGATACGGACAGGTAAGCTTTGGCCAATCAGATCGCATATGCTAACGAGGGTGGAATTAATGAGGGTGAAACTCGTTTTTATCTATATACCTAGCTGCAACTGACCCCAAACTAGCCCCTAAACCTTAACCCTCAAAACTGCTAGCCTTAGCCCCAAACAAAACTGCTAGCCTTAGCCCCACTGACCGTAACCCACTGACCCCTGGCCCCACCGTTTTTAAACGTGCCAGTCCCTAGACTCTGTAAACCTTTATCAACCAGACGCTTCATCAAATTCTGTACAGAAATATCATAAAACTAATATCATATTCTCCAGGATATAACCCTTGGCTTCTCGGTCGCCCTCTCCTGGATAAAACTGTGAATAGCCATGTGTAAAAAAACTGATTAGGATTCCAATATTTTAGCAGGATTTGACACTCCAGGCGGAGCTCTTGAGCGGATGACTTCACTCAAAGACATCTTTCCAGTCTAATTTTAATGATGCACTCTCTCTCTCTTTCACAAACACACACGTACACTCCTGTGCACACTCACACGCACGTGTGCACACTCACACGCATATGCAGTCAAAACACACAGACGCACACGAACTGGCTGGAAAACTATTTTTATTCAGGCTAGTGATACCTTGTTCCTAAAAAGACAAATGATTTCACGGGTTATTTCGTTTGGATGTATTTCTTGTTTTTATCGATGACTGGCTTCCTTTTTGTCACGCTTTAGACTGATGTACGGTCACATTGGATTTGAAAACGACATCCTTTCTTCCATAGATCCACGCTACCTGAAAGAAGGCCGCCTTCTGAATCCAACGATACCAGTTATGTGCACATCGGACCTACGCTTCAAAAGATACGGACAGGTAAGCTTTGGCCAATCAGATCGCATATGCTAACGAGGGTGGAATTAATGAGGGTGAAACTCGTTTTTATCTATATACCTAGCTGCAACTGACCCCAAACTAGCCCCTAAACCTTAACCCTCAAAACTGCTAGCCTTAGCCCCAAACAAAACTGCTAGCCTTAGCCCCACTGACCGTAACCCACTGACCCCTGGCCCCACCGTTTTTAAACGTGCCAGTCCCTAGACTCTGTAAACCTTTATCAACCAGACGCTTCATCAAATTCTGTACAGAAATATCATAAAACTAATATCATATTCTCCAGGATATAACCCTTGGCTTCTCGGTCGCCCTCTCCTGGATAAAACTGTGAATAGCCATGTGTAAAAAACTGATTAGGATTCCAATATTTTAGCAGGATTTGACACTCCAGGCGGAGCTCTTGAGCGGATGACTTCACTCAAAGACATCTTTCCAGTCTAATTTTAATGATGCACTCTCTCTCTCTTTCACAAACACACACGTACACTCCTGTGCACACTCACACGCACGTGTGCACACTCACACGCATATGCAGTCAAAACACACAGACGCACACGAACTGGCTGGAAAACTATTTTTATTCAGGCTAGTGATACCTTGTTCCTAAAAAGACAAATGATTTGACGGGTTATTTCGTTTGGATGTATTTCTTGTTTTTATCGATGACTGGCTTCCTTTTTGTCACGCTTTAGACTGATGTACGGTCACATTGGATTTGAAAACGACATCCTTTCTTCCATAGATCCACGCTACCTGAAAGAAGGCCGCCTTCTGAATCCAACGATACCAGTTATGTGCACATCGGACCTACGCTTCAAAAGATACGGACAGGTAAGCTTTGGCCAATCAGATCGCATATGCTAACGAGGGTGGAATTAATGAGGGTGAAACTCGTTTTTATCTATATACCTAGCTGCAACTGACCCCAAACTAGCCCCTAAACCTTAACCCTCAAAACTGCTAGCCTTAGCCCCAAACAAAACTGCTAGCCTTAGCCCCACTGACCGTAACCCACTGACCCCTGGCCCCACCGTTTTTAAACGTGCCAGTCCCTAGACTCTGTAAACCTTTATCAACCAGACGCTTCATCAAATTCTGTACAGAAATATCATAAAACTAATATCATATTCTCCAGGATATAACCCTTGGCTTCTCGGTCGCCCTCTCCTGGATAAAACTGTGAATAGCCATGTGTAAAAAACTGATTAGGATTCCAATATTTTAGCAGGATTTGACACTCCAGGCGGAGCTCTTGAGCGGATGACTTCACTCAAAGACATCTTTCCAGTCTAATTTTAATGATGCACTCTCTCTCTCTTTCACAAACACACACATACACTCCTGTGCACACTCACACGCACGTGTGCACACTCACACGCATATGCAGTCAAAACACACAGACGCACACGAACTGGCTGGAAAACTATTTTTATTCAGGCTAGTGATACCTTGTTCCTAAAAAGACAAATGATTTCACGGGTTATTTCGTTTGGATGTATTTCTTGTTTTTATCGATGACTGGCTTCCTTTTTGTCACGCTTTAGACTGATGTACGGTCACATTGGATTTGAAAACGACATCCTTTCTTCCATAGATCCATGCTACCTGAAAGAAGGCCGCCTTCTGAATCCAACGATACCAGTTATGTGCACATCGGACCTACGCTTCAAAAGATACGGACAGGTAAGCTTTGGCCAATCAGATCGCATATGCTAACGAGGGTGGAATTAATGAGGGTGAAACTCGTTTTTATCTATATACCTAGCTGCAACTGACCCCAAACTAGCCCCTAAACCTTAACCCTCAAAACTGCTAGCCTTAGCCCCAAACAAAACTGCTAGCCTTAGCCCCACTGACCGTAACCCACTGACCCCTGGCCCCACCGTTTTTAAACGTGCCAGTCCCTAGACTCTGTAAACCTTTATCAACCAGACGCTTCATCAAATTCTGTACAGAAATATCATAAAACTAATATCATATTCTCCAGGATATAACCCTTGGCTTCTCGGTCGCCCTCTCCTGGATAAAACTGTGAATAGCCATGTGTAAAAAACTGATTAGGATTCCAATATTTTAGCAGGATTTGACACTCCAGGCGGAGCTCTTGAGCGGATGACTTCACTCAAAGACATCTTTCCAGTCTAATTTTAATGATGCACTCTCTCTCTCTTTCACAAACACACACATACACTCCTGTGCACACTCACACGCACGTGTGCACACTCACACGCATATGCAGTCAAAACACACAGACGCACACGAACTGGCTGGAAAACTATTTTTATTCAGGCTAGTGATACCTTGTTCCTAAAAAGACAAATGATTTGACGGGTTATTTCGTTTGGATGTATTTCTTGTTTTTATCGATGACTGGCTTCCTTTTTGTCACGCTTTAGACTGATGTACGGTCACATTGGATTTGAAAACGACATCCTTTCTTCCATAGATCCACGCTACCTGAAAGAAGGCCGCCTTCTGAATCCAACGATACCAGTTATGTGCACATCGGACCTACGCTTCAAAAGATACGGACAGGTAAGCTTTGGCCAATCAGATCGCATATGCTAACGAGGGTGGAATTAATGAGGGTGAAACTCGTTTTTATCTATATACCTAGCTGCAACTGACCCCAAACTAGCCCCTAAACCTTAACCCTCAAAACTGCTAGCCTTAGCCCCAAACAAAACTGCTAGCCTTAGCCCCACTGACCGTAACCCACTGACCCCTGGCCCCACCGTTTTTAAACGTGCCAGTCCCTAGACTCTGTAAACCTTTATCAACCAGACGCTTCATCAAATTCTGTACAGAAATATCATAAAACTAATATCATATTCTCCAGGATATAACCCTTGGCTTCTCGGTCGCCCTCTCCTGGATAAAACTGTGAATAGCCATGTGTAAAAAACTGATTAGGATTCCAATATTTTAGCAGGATTTGACACTCCAGGCGGAGCTCTTGAGCGGATGACTTCACTCAAAGACATCTTTCCAGTCTAATTTTAATGATGCACTCTCTCTCTCTTTCACAAACACACACATACACTCCTGTGCACACTCACACGCACGTGTGCACACTCACACGCATATGCAGTCAAAACACACAGACGCACACGAACTGGCTGGAAAACTATTTTTATTCAGGCTAGTGATACCTTGTTCCTAAAAAGACAAATGATTTGACGGGTTATTTCGTTTGGATGTATTTCTTGTTTTTATCGATGACTGGCTTCCTTTTTGTCACGCTTTAGACTGATGTACGGTCACATTGGATTTGAAAACGACATCCTTTCTTCCATAGATCCACGCTACCTGAAAGAAGGCCGCCTTCTGAATCCAACGATACCAGTTATGTGCACATCGGACCTACGCTTCAAAAGATACGGACAGGTAAGCTTTGGCCAATCAGATCGCATATGCTAACGAGGGTGGAATTAATGAGGGTGAAACTCGTTTTTATCTATATACCTAGCTGCAACTGACCCCAAACTAGCCCCTAAACCTTAACCCTCAAAACTGCTAGCCTTAGCCCCAAACAAAACTGCTAGCCTTAGCCCCACTGACCGTAACCCACTGACCCCTGGCCCCACCGTTTTTAAACGTGCCAGTCCCTAGACTCTGTAAACCTTTATCAACCAGACGCTTCATCAAATTCTGTACAGAAATATCATAAAACTAATATCATATTCTCCAGGATATAACCCTTGGCTTCTCGGTCGCCCTCTCCTGGATAAAACTGTGAATAGCCATGTGTAAAAAACTGATTAGGATTCCAATATTTTAGCAGGATTTGACACTCCAGGCGGAGCTCTTGAGCGGATGACTTCACTCAAAGACATCTTTCCAGTCTAATTTTAATGATGCACTCTCTCTCTCTTTCACAAACACACACATACACTCCTGTGCACACTCACACGCACGTGTGCACACTCACACGCATATGCAGTCAAAACACACAGACGCACACGAACTGGCTGGAAAACTATTTTTATTCAGGCTAGTGATACCTTGTTCCTAAAAAGACAAATGATTTCACGGGTTATTTCGTTTGGATGTATTTCTTGTTTTTATCGATGACTGGCTTCCTTTTTGTCACGCTTTAGACTGATGTACGGTCACATTGGATTTGAAAACGACATCCTTTCTTCCATAGATCCACGCTACCTGAAAGAAGGCCGCCTTCTGAATCCAACGATACCAGTTATGTGCACATCGGACCTACGCTTCAAAAGATACGGACAGGTAAGCTTTGGCCAATCAGATCGCATATGCTAACGAGGGTGGAATTAATGAGGGTGAAACTCGTTTTTATCTATATACCTAGCTGCAACTGACCCCAAACTAGCCCCTAAACCTTAACCCTCAAAACTGCTAGCCTTAGCCCCAAACAAAACTGCTAGCCTTAGCCCCACTGACCGTAACCCACTGACCCCTGGCCCCACCGTTTTTAAACGTGCCAGTCCCTAGACTCTGTAAACCTTTATCAACCAGACGCTTCATCAAATTCTGTACAGAAATATCATAAAACGAATATCATATTCTCCAGGATATAACCCTTGGCTTCTCGGTCGCCCTCTCCTGGATAAAACTGTGAATAGCCATGTGTAAAAAACTGATTAGGATTCCAATATTTTAGCAGGATTTGACACTCCAGGCGGAGCTCTTGAGCGGATGACTTCACTCAAAGACATCTTTCCAGTCTAATTTTAATGATGCACTCTCTCTCTCTTTCACAAACACACACGTACACTCCTGTGCACACTCACACGCACGTGTGCACACTCACACGCATATGCAGTCAAAACACACAGACGCACACGAACTGGCTGGAAAACTATTTTTATTCAGGCTAGTGATACCTTGTTCCTAAAAAGACAAATGATTTGACGGGTTATTTCGTTTGGATGTATTTCTTGTTTTTATCGATGACTGGCTTCCTTTTTGTCACGCTTTAGACTGATGTACGGTCACATTGGATTTGAAAACGACATCCTTTCTTCCATAGATCCACGCTACCTGAAAGAAGGCCGCCTTCTGAATCCAACGATACCGGTTATGTGCACATCGGACCTACGCTTCAAAAGATACGGACAGGTAAGCTTTGGCCAATCAGATCGCATATGCTAACGAGGGTGGAATTAATGAGGGTGAAACTCGTTTTTATCTATATACCTAGCTGCAACTGACCCCAAACTAGCCCCTAAACCTTAACCCTCAAAACTGCTAGCCTTAGCCCCAAACAAAACTGCTAGCCTTAGCCCCACTGACCGTAACCCACTGACCCCTGGCCCCACCGTTTTTAAACGTGCCAGTCCCTAGACTCTGTAAACCTTTATCAACCAGACGCTTCATCAAATTCTGTACAGAAATATCATAAAACTAATATCATATTCTCCAGGATATAACCCTTGGCTTCTCGGTCGCCCTCTCCTGGATAAAACTGTGAATAGCCATGTGTAAAAAACTGATTAGGATTCCAATATTTTAGCAGGATTTGACACTCCAGGCGGAGCTCTTGAGCGGATGACTTCACTCAAAGACATCTTTCCAGTCTAATTTTAATGATGCACTCTCTCTCTCTTTCACAAACACACACGTACACTCCTGTGCACACTCACACGCACGTGTGCACACTCACACGCATATGCAGTCAAAACACACAGACGCACACGAACTGGCTGGAAAACTATTTTTATTCAGGCTAGTGATACCTTGTTCCTAAAAAGACAAATGATTTCACGGGTTATTTCGTTTGGATGTATATTGGAATATATTGGAAAAAATAAATATATATAATAATATATGCCTAATATATTACATGATACTGTGGGCCATGGCCGAAGCTCTGACCCAGGCCTTGGACGAGTTTGATGTCTTTATGGATATGGTGAACTGGACAACAGTTTGATCCAGGGATCAAACACCTCCCCAGATCACTGTGTCTGTTTTATGGTTCTGTTTTTAGTTCATGTAATAGTTTTAAGAGTTCTTTGGTTTTATGATTTAAATGTTATAGTTTTATTGTTTTGTTGTATGTTTTATAGTTAATAAAAAAAATGTTCACAATTCACATTTAAGAGTTCTGATTTGTTCTACCAATCATACTTTCTATATTTGTTCTAAAACAACAGTTTTGGGCAGATACCGGCAGAAATTAGTCACCAAGGGCAAGAAGGAGAAGGATGGCCAAACACCTGAGCCCAAAAGAGGCAAAAAACTAATGGTTAAAGATGAAAAAAGTGCTTCAGATTAGAATGGAGAGATGTTGGGATTTCTTTCTTTTCCTTTTGTTTGACCAAAACAGTTTGTCATAGGGAGCATTTGGTCATTTGCTGGTCCATTATCCCTCAGTCCTGCATGATCCTTCATTATTTATTTTTTTATAAACATTAATTGTTGCATGATCTGACGGACTAAGTTAATTTGATGCTACAAGGCTATCTCTCTGTGTGTGTGTGCGTGTGTGTGTGTGTGTGTCAGTGTGTCTTTGTGTCAGTTTGAAATTGCTGCAAATGTACTGTGCCCACAGCTCACTGGCTCTGCTTCGGTGACATCACTGAAGGTGAGACTGCTCCCCCCCCACTGTTACTGTATCAACTGAGTGGAGGTGACAGTGAAATCAAAGCTGTCCTTTGGGATTTTTCATCAAAGTTTCACATCTGACCCGGACCCTCACTTACTTCGAGTCCTTTTGCAATGGCTGAACAAGCTGAGAGGAGGTAATATGTGTGTTTTTGTTTTACAATTGCATGTCTTTGTTTAACAGTTTAAACTGCAGTGTAAATAAACTGTAAACAAATGCTTTCCTTGCTTAGTATATTGTTTCCTGTCCGGATATCTATAAGCTCAGTCATCAAGAGGTTCACTGTCATTCACGTGTAGTCAAGCGTAAGATGTTGTTTATTGTTTTATGGAAAAGAATACAAATGAACCTAGCTGTTGGGTAAAGAAAGCTGAGTGTTATTTGTCAATGGGCTAAGCTAAACCAAAAAACGTGTTTGCACTGGAATGTGTGCGTTAAAATTGTGTTATGAAATGTATTCCTGTTTTGATAGCAAAGTTAGAGTGATTTTTCAAGTTTTCAAGACTGTCTGTGCCTTTACAAAAACACTGCACTTTGAAGACCCATTGACACCATTACACAATGGAAATGCTAATGGCACAGGTCTCGCTCTGCTGCTGATGGCTGTTTTTTGTTGTTTGCCTTTCTAAATTTCTTTAACTCATGTCTGATTCTTTAAAATCATCTGTCAATTCTCCGTCATCGGTTAGGAACCTAGGTGTGCTATTTGATTGCAATCTTTCCTTAGAAAGCCACGTTTCTAGCATTTGTAAAACTGCATTTTTCCATCTCAAAAATATATCTAAATTACGGCCTATGCTCTCAATGTCAAATGCAGAAATGTTAATCCATGCATTTATGACCTCAAGGTTAGATTATTGTAATGCTCTATTGGATGGTTGTTCTGCATACTTAGTAAACAAACTACAGCTAGTCCAAAATGCAGCAACAAGAGTTCTTACTAGAACCAGGAAGTATATGACCATACTAGCCCTGTCCTGTCAACACTGCACTGGCTCCCTATCAAACATCGTATAGATTTTAAAATATTCCTCATTACTTATAAAGCCCTGAATGGTTTTGCACCTCAGTATTTGAATGAGCTCCTTTTACATTATACTCCTCTACGTCCGCTACGTTCTCAAAACTCAGGCAATTTGATAATACCTAGAATATTAAAATCAACTGCGGGCGGCAGATCCTTTTCCTATTTGGCGCCTAAACTCTGGAATATCTTCCCTAACATTGTTCGGGAGGCAGACACACTCTTGCAGTTTAAATCTAGATTAAAGACCCATCTCTTTAACCTGGCTCACACATAACATACTAATATGCTTTTAATATCCAAATCCGTTAAAGGATTTTTAGGCTGCATTGATTAGGTAAACCGGAACCGGGAACACTTCCCATAACACCCTATGTACTTGCTATATCATTAGGCAAGGCAAGTTTATTTATATAGCACATTTCATACACAATGGTAATTCAAAGTGCTTTACATAAAAGAAAGTAAAATAATCATGAAGAAAAATAATAACAAAAATAAAACAAGCAATTTTAAAACTTTTAAAATGATTAAAACATTTAAAAACATTTAGAAAATTATTTTACATAAAAAAATAAAATAAAATAAAACATTGAAAATATAGTGCAATCAGTTCGGACATTGCACAGTGCTCATTCAATAAATGCACAGCTAAAAAGACGCGTTTTGAGTCTAGATTTAAATGTGACTAGTGTTTTAGCACATCTGATCTCTTCTGGAAGCTGCAGCCTTAAATTGAACTACTGGTTTCGTCTGGTCAGAGGAGAACTGAGCCTGGTTTCTCCCAAGGTTTTTTTCTCCATTCTGTCACCGATGGAGTTTCGGTTCCTTGCCGCTGTCGCCTCTGGCTTGTTCAGTTGGGGTCACTTCATCTACAGCGTTGTCGTTGACTTGATTGCAAATAAATGCACAGACACTATTTAACTGAACAGAGATGACATCACTGAATTCAATGATGAACTGCCTTTAACTAACAATTTGCATTATTGACACACTGTTTTCCTAATGAATGTTGTTCAGTTGCTTCGACGCAATGTATTTTGTTTAAAGCGCTATATGCATAAAGGTGACTTGACTGACTTGACTTGTAGGAATCATTTATTTCATGTCCTCTCTCCCCCCTTTTTAGAAAAGCTGACCGGCGCTTCACTGCTTGGTTTGGCACAGACCGCAGGAGAACCTACCTGTCCACCTGGCGAGAAACAGCACGCCGGAACAAATAGCCTCAGAGGTTCAAAAGACGGAGTCCAGCAAGCACTGGATGCTTAGAGCTAGGACGTGGGACCACAGCCACATTTGTGCCCTCCATTTGTGCAGAACCTCGCAGGAGAACTTCTGAACCGTGGCTTCTTCGTGACAGACCTGCCCCTAGGAGCCCGGAGCCGGAGGTTTGGCCTGTCTTCATGAAAAGTAAGTGTACTCTGACCGTGCAACACACGTGCGAAACACAAAAAGCACCACGAGAGGGTGAAACTCTATCCATCTATCTATCCATCTATCCATCTATCCAACTATCTATCTATCTATCTATCATATTCTCCAGGATATAACCCTTGGCTTCTCAGTCGCCCTCTCCTGGATAAAACTGTATCTATATACCTAGTTGCAACTGACCCCAAACTAGCCCCTAAACCTTAACCCTCAAAACTGCTAGCCTTAGCCCCAAACAAAACTGCTAGCCTTAGCCCCACTGACCGTAACCCACTGACCCCTGGCCCCACCGTTTTTAAACGTGCCAGTCCCTAGACTCTGTAAACCTTTATCAACCAGACGCTTCATCAAATTCTGTACAGAAATATCATAAAACTAATATCATATTCTCCAGGATATAACCCTTGGCTTCTCGGTCGCCCTCTCCTGGATAAAACTGTGAATAGCCATGTGTAAAAAACTGATTAGGATTCCAATATTTTAGCAGGATTTGACACTCCAGGCGGAGCTCTTGAGCGGATGACTTCACTCAAAGACATCTTTCCAGTCTAATTTTAATGATGCACTCTCTCTCTCTTTCACAAACACACACGTACACTCCTGTGCACACTCACACGCACGTGTGCACACTCACACGCATATGCAGTCAAAACACACAGACGCACACGAACTGGCTGGAAAACTATTTTTATTCAGGCTAGTGATACCTTGTTCCTAAAAAGACAAATGATTTCACGGGTTATTTCGTTTGGATGTATTTCTTGTTTTTATCGATGACTGGCTTCCTTTTTGTCACGCTTTAGACTGATGTACGGTCACATTGGATTTGAAAACGACATCCTTTCTTCCATAGATCCACGCTACCTGAAAGAAGGCCGCCTTCTGAATCCAACGATACCAGTTATGTGCACATCGGACCTACGCTTCAAAAGATACGGACAGGTAAGCTTTGGCCAATCAGATCGCATATGCTAACGAGGGTGGAATTAATGAGGGTGAAACTCGTTTTTATCTATATACCTAACCCTAACTCTAACCTAACTCTAACTCTAACTCTCTATCTAACTCTAACTCTAACCTTAGGTTAGGGTTAGGGTTAGGGTTAGGGTTAGGGTTAGGGTTAGAGTTAGGGTTAGGGTTATGGGGTAGGGTAGGGTTAGGTTTTGAGTTAGGGTTAGAGTAGGGTTTTGGGTTTCCTTAGAGTCTTTAATAGTAATTTATTATAGATTAATAGAGTAATATTTGCATTAACATGCTAACATAAGCAAACTACTATTAACAACGGAACAATTAGCAACAGTGATCAGAAAACAGGCTTTATATTAATAGGATTATATCAAAATAGGCCTTTAAATATCATTGGACCAGGAATCTGCATTTTTAATAAGCTGTCAAGGAAGCTGACTTTAAATGTTAAACAAAGCTTTTATCAGTGAAAAAATCCTGAGAAAACGATCTAGTCTTGTCGGACATATTTGGCGAGTCACACGATGAGTCTAATCTCCAAAATAATTTTGCATTCACAATCATGTAAAATTGTATTAAAAAAACAAGCAAATAGAAGACAATTTCACATATTGTAATTTTTTTTAAGTTATCGCATCCCACAGTTATCCTTCTGTGAGGATAATGTATGATTGTTTTGTCAGAATTTTTAGGAGGTAGGTCCAGGAATCCTCCAATCTTGACCTTTGACCTTTTAGGAGCGTTCTAGGCCAAGTTTTTAATACTACAGACCTATTTGGTTTATTGTACGTAAAAAAATTTTTTATTGCTCTAACATGCAATCCAATTAAATTCTATAAAATTCAATATTAAAATATTAAATTCAATATTTGAGTGCAGTACACGTGCAAAGCGTTAGCACTCGTAAGCTTGTCATTAGCATTTTCATTTGAACCTATCGGTTTTCTTTTCTCCCCTCCTCTCTCTGGGTCCAGTTTTTCACAAATTCATCAAACAACCGCAGTAAGAATATTTCATCAAGCATGGTGAGTAATGGCTTCTCCTGCTATTGTTATTTGCAACTCTTGCCACATGTGCAGTTTATCTATCTCTGTCGCATATTAAAGGGATTCACATGTGATAAATGCAGGGAAATAGTTAGGCTGACAGAGAAGATTTCAGAATTATACACACGCATCCAAACTTTAATTGAGGACAGTAAGAATGTTAGGGCTCTAGATATGGCTTTGGATGCGTCTAGCTCAGGGATTCCTGTACATTGTTCGGTTCCAGCAACACAGCCCCTGCAGCAGGGCAACTGGGTGACAGTGAGGCAGCGTAGTTGTGGGTCAAAACACTGCTCTTCTGTTCCGATTAAAACATTAAACAGGTTCTCCCCACTTAGTGATGCATCCACTGAGAAACCTGATGAAAGTGCTTTAGTTATTGGTGATTCTATTGTACGGAACGTGTATATAGAGACACCAGCCACCATAGTCAAATGTTTACCGGGAGCCAGAGCGCCTGACATCTTGGCAAATTTAAAAGTGCTGGCTAATGCTAAATGTATATACAGTAAGATTGTTATTCATGCCGGCGCTAATGATGTTCGACCTCGCCAGTCGGAGATCACTAAAAATAACATTAAAGAGGTGTTTGAACTTGCAAGCAAGATGTCAGACACTGTAATATGCTCTGGTCCCCTCCCTGCTTACCGTGGTGATGAGATGCATAGCAGATTGTCATCACTCAATGGCTAGATGTCTAAGTGGTGCCCACAGAATAACATAGGTTTCATAGACAATTGGATGAGCTTTTGGTGCAGACCTAACATGTTTAAAAGAGATGGTCTCCATCTCTCCTGGGGTGGCGCCACTCTTCTCTCTAGAAATATGGCAAATAGTCTTAGTGTTTATACTTGACTAACTGGGGACCAGGTCAGGAAGCAGACAGACAGACAGATATGATCATATTTGCGACAATTATATATGAGTCTGGCCGCAGAATTTTGGACCAACTAAAGACAGGAGATTTGAGAATCTGATATACCGCAATATAGTGATTTGCAATAATCCAGCCGACACATGATGAAAGCATGAACCGCCATTTCCAGAGTTATTGGAGTGAGAAAGCCTTTGATTTTAGATAGTAAACGGAGTACCTCAAGGCTCAGTACTAGGGCCGCTACTCTTCACGCTTTATATGTTACCCTTGGGAGATATCATCAGGAAACATGGTGTTAGCTTTCACTGTTATGCTGATGATACTCATCTCTATATTTCCTTGCAGCCCGGTGAAACGCACCAATTTGAAAAACTAATGGAATGCATAGTCGATATAAAAAATTGGATGACGAGTAATTTCTTACTGTTAAATTCAGAAAAAAGGTGTTAATCATAGGGCCTAAAAACTCTGCTTGTAATAATCTAGAACACTGTCTAAGACTTGATGGTTGCTCTGTCAATTCTTCGTCATCAGTTAGGAACCTAGGTGTGCTACTTAATCGCAATCTTTCCTTAGAAAGCCACGTTTCTAGCATTTGTAAAACTGCATTTTTCCATCTCAAAAATATATCTAAATTACGGCCTATGCTCTCAATGTCAAATGCAGAAACGTTAATCCATGCATTTATGACTTAGGTTAGACTATTGTAATGCTTTATTGGGTGGTTGTTCTGCACGCTTGGTAAACAAACTACAGCTAGTCCAAAATGCAGCAGCAAGAGTTCTTACTAGAACCAGAAAGTATGACCATATTAGCCCGGTCCTGTCCACACTGCACTGGCTCCCTATCAAACATCGTATAGATTTTAAAATATTGCTTATTGCTTATAAAGCCCTGAATGGTTTAGCACCTCAGTATTTGAATGAGCTCCTTTTACATTATACTCCTCTACGTCCGCTACGTTCTCAAAACTCAGGCAATTTGATAATACCTAGAATATCAAAATCAACTGCGGGCGGCAGATCCTTTTCCTATTTGGCGCCTAAACTCTGGAATAGGGCTTCCATATTACAGTAATGTGAAGAAACGTAAAAAAAAAAAAAAAAAATCAAAAACACTGTGCATGTGAGAAAAAAGTCCTCTGACATTACAAATATTTTTGCTATAGTTTTTTTAATCAGTTTACATTAAAACAAGAAAGTTAAGTAATATTTGAAATGCTATAATCACATTTGTTGTGGTAACTCATTGTTAAGCTTACTGATAAGAAAACAATTAGTAGTGATGTGGCATCATTTCAAAATGATAATTCTTATAAAGTGTTCTAAATTAGACCTACATATATCATTTTCAAGCACACACAACACTCTAGTATCTGTTAACAGAATATTGCATATTATTTTTGCATGTTTGGTTGTCCTCCTGCATCCCTCTTTGCCTCCTCCAGCATCTGCTTGTACTGGCTTTTGAAGAATCCAGCCTTGTTAAGGAAGATATAAGCAGGAATAAAGCATTTAACAATATAGATAGTGTAGATATGTGAAAATGAAGTGCCAATGATTAAAACTGATGTTATGATGGTGACATACCTTATAGAGGGCTGCAGTGATGATAGCCAGTAGCAGCAGTCCTCCTATTACTCCTCCAATGATCTCTTTAGTTAGGTCAGCCTCCTCGTACACCTCCACTTGAGTATTAATCTACATACATGAAAACGTGACTTTTTAGTGCAGTCAAATGTCTCTCATTAATCACACTTCCCACACAGATCTCCCATGTCAAACAATAGATACATGATTATAATTTGGGCACCTTAATTCATTAATAATCTTGGTGAATTATATTACTACAACAAAACATTGACAGGGCTGGGGAGTAGTGAAAAACATATAACAGTGTTAAGTACTTAAAATATAAAATGTAATTGTATTTCATTATAATTAAATTTTTAAAAAGCGGTTAATAAGATTAGATACATCCGAAAAGTATTTTAGATAACCAAAGTGATTACTTTTAATTTTAATATAATTTCTTAATTTAATACTTAAGGAAATAATCTGGGGATTTTAACCAATAGAGCAACTGATTCTCCATTGAAACAAAAAACAACTGCATGTTTATTTAGCAGCTCCAAGTCAGCATACATATATGCTCATCATCACAACTTAAAAATTCTCTGAGACTTAACACTTTGCATTCAGTTAACAGGTCCATATGAATCATGCATGAAATAAAAGTTTATAAAGTCAAATGATAGCTTAATGTGCTTTACATATGAACTTGTAGTCTTTATTCATTCAAAATGTTCAAGAATAAATAATCTTTGGCGTGGTAACGCAAGTTCATGATCCGATTTATGAACATATGATTCTTTTGAGTCAATATTTTAAAATAATAATTTATAATTATTTGAGGGAAGTCCTGGCCTAATGGTTAGAGAGTCAGACTCGCAATCAAAGGGTTGTGAGTTCGAGTCTCGGGCCGGCAGGAATTGTAGGTGGGGGGAGTGCATGTACAGTGCTCTCTCCACCTTCAGTACCACAACTGAGGTGACCTTGAGCAAGGCACTGAACCCCAAACTGCGCCCTGGGTTCCGCAGCATAAATGGCCGCCCACTGCTCTGGGTGTGTGTGTGTTCACTGCTGTGTGTGTGCACTTTGGATGGGTTAAAAGCAGAACACGAATTCTGAGTATTGGTCACCATAATTGATATTTTGTTTAACGAAACCAGTGTAGATACCAATGGTTCACATACTAAAAAAAAATCTTAGGTGTGTTTCCCAAAAGCATCATTAGCAAACTTTGGTTGTTAAATGAACTATAACAAAAATTTTTGCAACCGTAGGAAATGAGCCCTGCCATTTTTGACTAAGCAATATTTTTTCCGATTGCTTCTCAATAGAGAAGATTATCACCACTTAAAGTTTGGTCCATTCATTAAGCTAATTAATTGTATAACTTGGACAACTGTGCCTGTTGTTTTGACTAGTTTTAAAAATGCACAGACACTATTTAAACTGAACAGAGATGACATAACTGAATTCAATGATGAACTGCCTTTAACTATCATTTTGCATTATTGACACACTGTTTTCCAAATAAATGTTGTTCAGTGCTTTGACGCAATGTATTTTGCTTAAAGCACTATATAAATAAAGGTGATTGATTGATTGATTGATTGATTTTATTATGTGTTTGATTGAGGAGTTTGTGTTCTTACATCTCACATCCTCCCAGTTTATTAAACAAATATAATATTTGTTAAATAATTAGTTTAATCTATTTTAACACAATTAGAAAACTAAAAATAACATCTCAAATAACTAAAATAAATAAAATGTGTTTTTGCATAATTCTTGATGAATTTGACTGACAGCAGTGTTAGCCAATTGTTATCAAGGCTGTTTCAGGCATGTCAATCATGTAAATTTGTGCATGTTCACCTATTCAGTTGCAGTGTAATTTTTTAGCTGTTTGTTAGAAAATGTTAGACAAACAGCAGCAATGCACTTTTTAAAACTTGAACTGATGAGGGAGAAAGCCCAACTATCAGTCCACAAGTAATGGTAAGACAGTTCTACGCATGAACCGGTTCATTCTGTGCAGCTGGTAAACATACTGTCGGGAAGGTTATGAATGTTTTTTGGGCTGAGTCAATGTTTGCAGTCAGCATTTAAGTCGTTTGGTATGCAATGTCAAAAGAATTTAAGAACAGCTGTTGGCAGTCATCCTCATGATTAGCATATTTTCTGTATAGATATATAGGACTATATACATTTTGTGACTGACGCAGATGATTAACTGCACCTGCACAGCAAAACTGATTCTGTGAGGTATAGATTAGGTGTAACGCCTAGCCAGCAGATGGAACTCTCACCTCTGCACTTAATGTTTACAATCCCTCTGCACCCTCTTCCCTGTGTGGAAGTCTTGACCTAGTGGTTAGAGAGTTTGACTCCTAACCATAAGGATGTGGGTTTGAGACTTGGGCTGACAATACTACGACTTAAGTGCAATTGAACAAGGCACCGCTCCCCAGGCACTGCAGCATTAATGGCTACCCACTGCTCCGGGTGTGTTTTCACGGTTTGTGTGTTTTTACTGCTGTGTGTTTGTGCACTTTGAATGGGTTAAATGCAGAGCACGAATTCTGAGTATGGGTCACCATACTTGGCTGTATGTCACTTCACTTTATCTTGCTTTATTGTTATTTCCTGTTTCACAGCCATGTAAGCATGGCCATGGCAAACAGATATTGTAAAGCATTGTTTTACTGATGCGGACTCTACCAAGCATTTTCCCTGCCATCGTCATTGTCTTGTTTCATGCTATTGTCTTGTTTTCTTAGTCTAGCCAGAGTTTTCTAACATTATGCCTGCTACTCCACGGTCTGCTAACAAAACGCCTGCTACTCCAGAACCTGCAAGCTTCATGTATGCCAAGTCTGAGCCTGCTCAAGCCATTCAAAGGCTCCTTTGCAACATGGCTGCTACACAAGTTTCTCTTGACAAGATGGCTGCCTGCCTAGAGGCTCATCCCAAGATGGCTGCCATGCCGGAGTCCCCGGCCAAGATGAGCGCCACTCTGGAGTCCCCGACCGAGATGGCTGCCACGCCTGAGTCCCCAGGCAAGATGGTTGTCACTGCAGAACTCTCTTCCTGTCCTGTCACAGCCATGGAGGCCATTCACAAACTCTCTGTCTGTCCCATCACAGCCAGGGAGGCGATCCACAAACTTAATTACAGTCCTGTCACGGCCACGGAGGCCATTCACAAACCCACTGTCTGCCTTGTCACAGCAATGGAGGCCATTCAATAACTCTTCTGCCACAGACAACTGGTCTGTCTATGTCTCTGCTCCACAATGGCTCCCTGCCCAACCTGCTCCACCATGGCTCCCTGCCCTGCCTGAACTGCCATGGCTCCCTTCCCTGCCTGAAACACCATGACTCTGTCTGCACTGCTGTCAAAATCCCCCATGGTTCCACAGTCTTGTTTACTTATTTAAAATGTTTACTTCCTTTGCATGGACCTTGCCATCCATCCCACACTCTGTTTTACCCCTGTTCAATAACCCTTCTTGACTGTTATTTATTTATTTTGTATATATTTTTAATATAGCAGTTGACCTGCTGTTAAATCTAAAGCAAGGAGCCAGCCCAATGCCACTGCACAAGATGGCCGCCAGCCCAGCGCCACTGCACAAGATGGTTGCCAGCCCAGTGCCGCTGCACAGGATGGCCCCCAGTCCAGCGCCGCTGCACAAGATGGCAGCCTCAGTTGAATTTCCAGAGTCAAGTCAGGTCCCCGTCGGCTTTCCAGAGTCAAGTCAGGTCCCCGTCGACTTTCCAGAGTCAAGTCAGGTCCCCACTAACACCTAAGAGTCAAGTTAAACAACAGTTAATCTTCTTGATTCTAGTCAGAATAGAGGGGAGTTTAATTGCAGCTTAAGGGACATAATGGACTTTGCACTCCTGTTATGTGGTTCTCCTTTCACTGTGGGAGAGACAGAGGACTTTAAAGCCCCAAAACCACTGCACAAGATGGCTGCCAGCCCAGCGCCGCTGCACAAGATGGCCGGCAGCCCAACACCACTGCACAAGATGGCCACCAGCCCAGAGCCACTGCATAATATGGTCGCCAGCCCAGCGCCACTGCACAAGATGGTCACCAGTCCAGCGCCGCTGCACAAGATGGCAGCCTCAGTTGAATTTCCAGAGTCAAGTCAGGTCCCCACAAACACCCAAGAGTCAAGTGAAACAACAGTTAATCTTCTTGATTCTAGTCTGGTCACCTTTGATCAGGTTCCTGTTGATTTTCTGGAGTCTAGTCAGGTCACCATTGATGATCCAGAGTCAGGTTAAGTCTCCACTGACCATCCAGAACAAGGTCAGGTCACCACTAACACCCAAGAGTCAAGTAAAACAATAGTTAAACTTCATGAGTCAAGTCAGGTCTCCGTCGACTTTCCAGAGTCAAGTCAGGTCACCATTAACACCCAAGAGTCAAGTGAAACAACAGTTAAACTTCATGAGTCAAGTCAGGTCCCTGTTGATTTCCCAGAGTCTAGTCAGGTCACCATTGATCAGGTCACCGTTGACCATCCAGAGTCAGGTCAAGTCTTCGCTGACCATCCAGAGTCAGGGTTACTTACCGTTGACCTTCCAGAGTTATGGCTAGTTCCTGTTGACCTTCCAGAGTCGAGTCAAATTCCAGTTGACTGTCCAGAGTCGAGACAGGCTCCTGTTGACCATCCAGAGACGAGTCACATTCCAGTTGATTCCCCAGAATCAAGTCAGATTCCTGTTGACCTTCCAGAGTCGAGTCAGGTGCCCATTGACTTTCCAGAGTTGAGTCAGGTGCTCATGGACCCTCCAGAGTCAGGGTTAGTAACCGTCGACCTTCCAGAGTCAGGGTTAGTCACCGTCGATCTTCCAGAGTCAGGGTTAGTCACCGTTGACCTTCCAGAGTCAGGGTTAGTTCCTGTTGACCTTCCAGAATCGAGTCAGGTGACAGTTGAATTTTCAGAGTTGAGTCAGGTTCCGGTTGACCCTCCAGAGTCTAGTCAGGTGCTCGTGGACCCTCCGGTGTCAGGGTTAGTAACCGTTGACCTTCCGGAGTCAGGGTTAGTCACCATTGACCTTCCAGAATCAGGGCTAGTCACTGTTGACCTTCCAGAGTCAGGACTAGTCACCATGGACTTTCCAGAGACAAGGCTATTCACCGTTGACCATTCAGAGTCAAGTCAAGTCACTGGTGATCGTCAAGGACAGAGTCAAGTCACTGGTGATCGTCAAGGACAGATTCAAGTCACTGGTGATCTTCAAGGACTAAGTCAAATCACAGTCATTCTTCAGGAACCAAGTTAAGTCACAGTCGATCCTCAGGAACCAAGTCAAGTCACAGTCAATCCTCAAGAGCACAGTCAAGTCCCCAACAATCTTCATGAGCAAAGTCAAGTCACAGTCAATCTTCAGGAACCAAGTCAAGTCACAGTCGATCTTCAGGAACCAAGTCAAGTCACAGTCAATCTTCAAGAACCATGTCAAGTCACAGTCGATCTTCATGAATCCAGTCAAATCACCACGGATCTACCAGAGCCTCGTCACATCTCAGCCGCACTTCCAGAGCTCTCATCTTATTCTTTCACGGCCATGGAGGCCGTTTATGAGCTCTCATTCGTTCCGGTCATGGCTACGGAGGTCCTCCATGAACTCACTGCCTGCCCTGTCACGGCCATGGAGGCCAGTTACCATCTCATCATGGCCACGGAGGCCGCTATTAACCTGTTTATGTTCCCTGTTTCATCCCACCTGACCAGACTTGCTTTCCTGTGCCATCAACTCCACTGTGGTGGTCCTCTGCTCCACCCTGGTGGGCCTCTGTCATGTCTGCTCAACTATGGTGGTCATCTGGTCCGCTCCCTGGTGGGCTTCTGTCCCATCATCTCGGCTGTGGTGGTCCTCTGCTCCGCCCTGGTGGGCTACTTTCCCCTCTTCTCAGCTGTGTTGGTCGTCTGCTCTGCCCTGGAGGGCTTTTGTCTCCTCTTCTCAGCTGTGGTGGTCGTCTGCTCCACCCTGGTGGGCTCCAGCTCCACCTGCTCTGCCTTGGTGGACCCCTGTTCCCGAGTTAGGCCCACAGTGGGCCCCTGTTACTGAGTTAGGCCCATGGCGAGTCCCTGTTCCTGAGTTAAGCCCACGGCGGGTCCCTGTTTCCCCTGTCAGGCCCAGGAAGGGCCCTTGTTTCCCATGTCAGGTCCAGGAGAGGCTCCTGATCTCCATGTTAGGCCCAGTTCTGCCTGCTCTGCCCCGGTCCTCGACCACTGCACTTCCTCATGGACCTGGCCCTCCGTCCCTCCCCCTGTTTCGCCTCCACTCCACCGCCCTCCTAGATTGTTTTGAGCATCTGGAAGCCGCTCCTTTGGGTGGGGGGGCTATGTCACGATCATTAGATGGAGTGACAATGAACTTCAGTAGAGGGCACTCCAATCAGGACCATTCCACATCAACTACCAGATGTCACTCGGACTCTAGCACCTCTCATCTGTTGCACCACACCCAAACTACATTCCCCATGAGTCACTGCATCACAATCACCCCGCCGCACCTGCACATCATTCATCAGTTAATTTCCATGACACACCTGCACCTCATTTACACACACATAAAAGCAGCACACTCACTCGCACTGTCTGCGAAGTCTTGTTTAGCCAGTCTGACATTTCCGAGCATTTTCCTTGTGTTTGTTCCTTCTGTACCTGACCTTTGGATTGTTTATACCAACTCTGATTATCTGCTGCTTGCCCCTGACATATGCTTGTTTCTGTCATCGATTCTGGTTATCCCTACATACCTGACACCGTTACTGATCATTGCCTGACCATTCTCATCATTAAAGTTCTGCACATGGATCCGAACGTCTCTGTCTCACCATTACACCATTACTCTTCACGCTTCACATATTACCCTTGGGAGATATCATCAGGAAACATGGTGTTAGCGCTCACTGTTATGCTGATGATACTCAGCTCTATGTTTCATCGCAGCCTGGTGAAACACACCAATTTGAAAAACTAATGGAATGCATAGTTGATATAAAAAACTGGATGATGAGTAATTATATATATAGGTGTTAATTATATAGAACCTAAAAATACGTAATAACCTAAAACACTGTCTAAGACTTGATGGCTGCTCTGTAAATTCTTTGTTATCGGTTAGGAAACTTCATGTGCTATTTGATAGCAATATTTCCTTAGAAAGCCATGTTTCTAGCATTTGTAAAATTGCATTTTTCCATCTCAAAAATATATCTCAATTACAGCCTATGCTCTCAATTTCAAATGCAGAATTGTTAATCCATGCGTTTATGACCTCAAAGTTAGATTATTGAGATGCTTTATTGGGTGGTTGTTCTGCATGCTTAGTAAACAAACTCCAGTGAGTCCAAAATGCAGCAGCTAGAGTTCTTACTAGAACCAGAAAGAATGACCATATTAGCTCGGTCCTGTCAACACTGCACTGCTCCCTATCAAACATTATACAGATTTTAAAATGTTGCTTATTAATCAATCAATCAATCACCTTTATTTATATAGTGCTTTAAACAAAATACATTGCGTCAAAGCACTGAACAACATTCATTTGGAAAACAGTGTCTCAATAATTCAAAATGATAGTTAAAGGCAGTTCATCCATTGAATTCAGTGATATCATCTCCGTTCAGTTTAAATAGTGTCTGTGCATTTATTTGCAATCAAGTCAATGATATCGCTGTAGATGAAGTGACCCCAACTAAGCAAGCCAGAGTCAGATTGTGCAGAAGAATCATCTGTTTCCTGTGGTCTTGTCCTGGTGGTCCTCTGAGACAAGGTCTTTACAGGGGATCTGTATCTGGGGCTCTAGTTGTCCTGGTCTCCACTGTCTTTCAGGGCAGTAGAGGTCCTTTCTAGGTGCTGATACACCATCTGGTCTGGATACGCACTGGATCCGGGTAACTGCAGTGACCCTCTGATCTGGATACAGACTGGATCTGGTGGCCACGGTGACCTCGGAACAAGAGAGAAACAGACAAATATTAGCGTAGATGCCATTCTTCTAATGATGTAGAAAGTATGGTGTTATGTGAAGTGTTTCCGGTTCCGATTTACCTAATTAATGCAGCCTAAAAATCCTTTGGATATTAAAAGCATATTAGTATGTTATGTGTATGCCAGGTTAAAGAGATGGATCTTTAATCTAGATTTAAACTGCAAGAGTGTGTCTGCCTCCCGAACAATGTTAGGTAGGTTATTCCAGAGTTTAGGCGCCAAATAGGAAAAGGATCTGCCGCCCGCAGTTGATTTTGATATTCTAGGTATTATCAAATTGCCTGAGTTTTGAGAACGTAGCGGACGTAGAGGAGTATAATGTAAAAGGAGCTCATTCAAATACTGAGGTGCTAAACCATTCAGGGCTTTATAAGTAATAAGCAATATTGTAAAATCTATACGATGTTTGATAGGGAGCCAGTGCAGTGTGGACAGGACCGGGCTAATATGGTCATACTTCCTGGTTCTAGTAAGAACTCTTACTGCTGCATTTTGGACTAGCTGTAGTTTGTTTACCAAGCGTGCAGAACAACCACCCAATAAAGCATTACAATAATCTAACCTTGAGGTCATAAATGCATGGATTAACATTTCTGCATTTGACATTGAGAGCATAGGCCGTAATTTAGATATAATTTTGAGATGGAGAAATGCAGTTTTACAAATGCTAGAAACATGGCTTTCTAAGGAAAGATTGTGATCAAGTAGCACACCTAGGTTCCTAACTGATGACGAAGAATTGACAGAGCAACCATCAAGTCTTAGACAGTGTGCTAGGTTATTACAAGCAGAGTTTTTAGGCCCTATGATTAACACCTCTGTTTTTTCTGAATTTAGCAGTAAGAAATTACTCGTCATCCAATTTTTTATATTGACTATGCATTCCATTAGTTTTTCAAATTGGTGTGTTTCACCGGGCTGCGAGGAAATATAGAGCTGAGTATCATCAGCATAACAGTGAAAGCTAACACCATGTTTCCTGATGATATCTCCCAAGGGTAACATATAAAGCGTGAAGAGTAGCGGCCCTATTACTGAGCCTTGAGGTACTCCATACTGCACTTGTGATCGATATGATACATCTTCATTCACTGCTATGAACTGATGGTGGTCACATAAATATGATTTAAACCATGCTAATGCACTTCCACTGATGCCAACAAAGTGTTCAAGTCTATGCAAAAGAATGTTGTGGTCAATTGTGTCAAACGCAGCACTAAGATCCAATAAAACTAATAGAGAGATACACCCACGATCAGATGATAAGAGCAGATCATTTGTAACTCTAAGGAGAGCAGTCTCAGTACTATGATACGGTCTAAATCCTGACTGGAAATCCTCACATATACCATTTTTCTCTAAAAAGGAATATAATTGTGAGGATACCACCTTTTCTAGTATCTTGGACAGAAAAGGGAGATTCAAGATTGGTCTATAATTAACAAGTTCTCTGGGGTCAAGTTGTGGTTTTTTTATGAGAGGCTTAATAACAGCCAGTTTGAAGGTTTTGGGGACATATCCTAATGACAATGAGGAATTAATAATAGTCAGAAGAGGACCTATGACTTCTGGAAGCACCTCTTTTAGGAGCTTAGATGGTATAGGGTCTAACATACATGTTGTTGGTTTAGATGATTTAACAAGTTTATACAATTCTTCCTCTCCTATAGTAGAGAATGAGTGGAACTTTTTCTCAGGGGGTCTATAGTGCACTGTCTGATATGATACTGTAGCTGATGGCTGAATGGTTGCAATTTTATCTCTAATAGTATCGATTTTAGAAGTAAAATAGTTCATAAAGTCATTACTGTTGTGGTGTTGGGAAATGTCAACACTTGTTGAGGCTTTATTTTTCGTTAATTTAGCCACTGTATTGAATAAATACCTGGGGTTATGTTTGTTTTCTTCTAAAAGAGAAGAAAAGTAATCAGATCTAGCAGTTTTTAATGCTTTTCTATAGGATATGCTACTTTCCCGCCAAGCAATACGAAATACCTCTAGTTTTGTTTTCCTCCAGCTGCGCTCCATTTTTCGGGCTGCTCTCTTTAGGGTGCGAGTATGCTCATTATACCATGGTGTCAAACTGTTTTCCTTAACCTTCCTTAAGCGTAAAGGAGCAACTGTATTTAAAGTGCTAGAAAAGAGAGAGTCCATAGTTTCTGTTACATCATCAAGTTGTTCTGAGGTTTTGGATATGCTAAGGAATTTGGATACATCAGGAAGATAACTTAAAAAGCAGTCTTTTGTGGTAGAAGTGATGGTTCTTCGATACTTGTAACAAGAAGTAGAATTTACAATTTTGGCTATATGAAGTTTACACAGAACTAAATAATGATCTGAGATATCATCACTTGGCTGAATAATTTCAACACTATCAACATCAATTCCATGTGACAGTATTAAATCTAGGGTATGATTTCGACAATGAGTAGGTCCCGAAACATGTTGTCTAACCCCAATAGAGTTCAGAATGTCTATAAATGCTGATCCCAATGCATCTTTTTTATTATCGACATGGATATTAAAATCACCAACTATTAAAACTTTATCTGCAGCCAGAGCTGACTCGGATGTAAAATCACCAAACTCTTTAATAAAGTCTGTATGATGCCCTGGTGGCCTGTATACAGTAGCCAGTACAAACATAACAGGGGATTTATCATTAACATTGGTTTCTCTGAGAAATCCTGAAAACGTTGTTATAAATTGAAGCAACTCCTCCCCCTTTGCCTTTTAGACACGGCTCATGTTTATAACAATAATCTTGGGGGGGGGGGGGGTGGACTCATTTAAAATAATGTAATAATCAGGTTTTAGCCAAGTTTCTGTCAAACAGAGCACATCTATATTATGATCAGTTATCATTTTATTTACAAAAAGTGTTTTCGTAGAAATGGATCTGATATTCAATAAGCCAATCTTTATCATTTGTTTATCCATATTGCATTTGTTTTTTATTTGTTGAACCTCAATTAAATTGTTAACCTTAACTTGGTTTGGACGTTTTTTGTATTTTCTAGTTCATGGAACAGACACAGTCTCTATAGTGTGATATCTAGGTAAAAGAGTGTCTATGTGCTGAGAATTAACTGACCTCTGTGACGGGAGGCAGCTAGCAGACGGTCGGTTTAGCCAGTCTGTCTGCTTCCTGACCTGGGCCCCAGTTAGTCAAGTATAAACACTAAGACTATATGCCATATTTCTAGACAGAAGAGTGGCGCCACCCCAGGAGGGATGAAGACCATTTCTTTTAAACAGGTCAGGTCTGCCCCAAAAGCTCGTCCAATTGTCTATGAAACCTATGTTATTCTGTGGGCACCACTTAGACATCCAGCCATTGAGTGATGACAATCTGCTATGCATCTCATCACCACAGTAAGCAGGGAGGGGACCAGAGCATATAACAGTGTCTGACATCGTGCTTGCAAGTTCACACACCTCTTTAAAGTTATTTTTAGTGATCTCCGACTGGCGAAGTCGAACATCATTAGCGCCGGCATGAATAACAATCTTACTGTATTTACGTTTAGCATTAGCCAGCACTTTTAAATTTGCCAAGATGTCAGGCGCTCTGGCTCCCGGTAAACATTTGACTATGGTGGCTGGTGTCTCTATATTCACGTTCCGTACAATAGAATCGCCAATAACTAGAGCACTTTCATCAGGTTTCTCAGTGGGTGCATCACTGAGTGGGGAGAACCTGTTTAATGTTTTGATCGGAACAGAAGAGCGGTGTTTTGACCCACGACTACGCTGCCTCACCGTCACCCAGTTGCCCTGCTGCAGGGGCTCTGCTGGAACCGGACAATGTAAAGGAATCCCTGAGCTAGATGCATCCAAATCCGTATCTAGAGCCCGAACATTCTTACTGTCCTCAATTAAAGTTTGGATGCGTGTCTCTAATTCTGAAATCTTCTCTGTCAGCCTAACTATTTCCCTGCATTTATCACATGTGAATTCCTCATCAGCAACAGAGATAGATAAACTGTACATGTGGCAAGAGTTGCAAATAACGATAGTAGGCGAAGCCATTACTCACCGTGTTTGATGAAATATTCTTACTGCGGTTGTTTGATGAACTTGTGAAAAACTGCCTTTACTTATAAAGCCCTGAATGGTTTAGCACCTCAGTATTTGAATGAGCTCCTTTTACATTATAATCCTCAATGTCTGCTACATTCTAATAACTCAGGAAATTTGATAATAACTAGAATATCAAAATCAACTGTGGGTGGCAGATCCTTTTCCTATTTGGCACATAAACTCTGGAATAACCTACCTAACATTGTTCGGGAGGTAGACACACTGTCAGTTTAAATCTAGTTTAAAAGACCCACCTCTTTAACCTGGATTACACATAACACATTAATATGCTTCTAATATCCAAATCCCTTAAATTATTTTTATGCTTTGTTAATTAGGTTAACTGGAACTGGGAATACTTCCCTTAACACCCAATGTACTTGCTACCTCATTAGAAGAATGGAATCTATGCTAATATAAGTCTGTTTCCCTCTTATTCAGAGTTCACCATAGACAGCAGATCCAGTCTGTATCCAGATGAGATGGTCACTGCAGTCACCCAGATCCAGTACATATTCAGACCAGATGGTGGATTAGCACCTAGAAAGGACCTCTACAGGCATGAAAGACAGCAGAGACCAGGACAACTGGAGCCCCAGATACAGATCCCCTGTAAAGACCTTGTCTCGGATGACCACCGGGACAAGACCACAGGAAACAGATGATTCTTCTGCACAGTCTTACATTGGTGCAGCCTGTAATTTAACTGCTGGCTTCGTCTAACCAGAGGATAACTGGCCACCCGACTGAGCCTGGTTTCTCCTAAGGTTTTTTCTCCATTCTGTCACCGATGGAGTTTTGGTTCCTTGCTGCTGTCGCCTCTGTCTTGGTTAGTTGGGGATACTTCATTTACAGCAAAATCATTGACTTGATTGCAAATGATTGCACAGATAATAATTAAACTAAACTGAGATGAAGACGTCATTAAATTCAATGATGAACTGCCTTTAACTGTCATTTTACATTATTGACACACTGCTTTCATAATTAATGTTTTTCAGTTGATTTGAGGCAATCTTTTTTTTAAAGCAATATATAATTTAAGGTGACTTGACAATTACCAGAAACATACCGCCAAGGCAATAAAGAAGTGGTTCAAGAAGAAGCACATTAAGGTCATGGAGTGGCCTAGCCAGTCTCAAGACCTCAATCCTATAGAAAAACTGTGGGGGAGCTGAAATTGTGTTGCCAAATGATAGCGAGATCAAATAAATATTTTCCCCCTTTACAGGTCTGTTCAGTCAAACAGAAAATGGCTTTGAGAGCTCTTCATGCATTCATTAGACTTGACATGAACGTCCACTAAATTACCTGGACAGAAGTTGCAGTTTGTTGAGAATCAGAGGAAAAGAAAACATATTTGCTCTTGTCGTAATCCACAGATGCAGAACTGACCAGCTGGAAAACAGCAGCTCTGAGTCCAGTCTAAGAGAGACAGATGATGAGAATGATGAAACAAAAATATTAATATATGACCTGTTTCGTATGGTAACCAGGAGAGGACATGTTTAGTTCACTTAGTTTTGTGGTTAGGGTTAGGGTAACCCCACAAGAAAATATATGATATTATATGATGTGTGGCCATGACATAAGGATGTCATTCTCATGACAAAATTATCTTGTGGCCATGACACAATTGTGGACATTCCCATGAGTTAATAAGTCATGGCCACAAGATCATTTTGTCATGATAACGGCATCCTTATGTCGTGGCCACAAATATTTTTGTTAAGGGAAAGACATTTCTCTCATGGCCAAGAGTTTAATGCATACACAAACCTGCATGACCATAGCAAACTAGGAATATTAGAGATGGATTTATTAATATTTCAATTTAAAGAAATTATTATATTAATTGTTGTATAATTATTACATTATTAAATTATTTTAACCACAGGCCTTGGCTACTAGACTGTATTGTGTGAGATGTAGCTAACATTCAAATGAACTTTATTATCAATAAAAGTCATAATAAAGTCAAAGTCATGGCCTAGTGGTTAGAGGTTGACTCCTCACCCTAGGGTTGTGGGTTTGAGTCTCGGGCTGGCAATACCATGACTTAGGTACCCTTGAGCAAGACACTGAACCCCCAACTGATCCCTGGGTGCTGCAGCATAGATGGCTGCCCACTGCTCCAGGTGTGTGTTCACTGCTGTGTGTGTGTCCACTGTTTTCTGTGTGCACTTTGGATGGGTTAAATGCAGAGCATGAATTCTAAGTATGGGTCACCATACTTGGCTGAATGTCACGTCACTTCACTATAAATGTTATTTTAGTCTTAAGTGCTGAGAATTCATTAAACGTACTCCTACTTTTAAACTTAAGTATAAAAGCAAGTTGTCAAATTTCCTAAAGCTAAGAATCACTCATACACTCCCAATAATTTTAGACACCTCGAGAGGTCTCTCAAGTGGTTAGGAGCCGCCAAAGCGCATGTACAGTATATTAAAATACTTTCCAGATTCCAATTCACTAAACATTTTTTTTGTTGTTGTTGTTGTTTAATTGGTCTTAGGAAGTATTCTAATTTGTAGAGCTAGTGAATTGGTGGGTTTTTGTTAAATGTGAGCCAAAACCATCACAATTAAAAGAACCAAAGACTTAAACTACTTCAGTCTGTGTCCATTGAATTTATTTAATACACAAGTTTCCCAGTTTGAGTTGAATTAATGATATAAATGAACTTTTCCATGACTTTATAACTTATTGAGATGCACCTGTGTGACTGGGATGTTTACTGGAAGTGCAGTTAAAAGGATGAATTTAGCATAATTAATTTTAATTTCGGCTAATGAATAGACTAGAAATATATGGTGATTCATTGAGGAATAAATACTTTGCATAGTTTAATTTGTAAATGAAAACACATCATATAATGTAAATAAAATCATTAAGTAAAAACTTAATTGGCAGGCATATTCAGTATTTGCAAAATATGTGGTAACAGTAATAATACTAACAAAATTATGCAGAATGTTAATTAGGTAGATACAAGAACTGAAAGGGTAAATAAACATTTATAAACAATAAATAAAAAAATATAGCCCTAACTTGACAATAATAATAATAATAATAGACCCAGTTAACAGTTTAATAATCCCAGGTTGCTTTTTGTCATGCAAGTTTAAAGGCTCTCATTCCCTTAACTTAGCGTCTCGAGGCCATGACTTCACAGCTCATGGCCACGGTAAAAGGATGTCGTTACCTCGACAAAATGATCTAGTAATCATGACATATCATCAAGTTCAAACATGTTAATATGACATTTACACAAGTTAATGGTCATCATTGTTTTGTTAAATGAATTTGGTTTAAATTCAGCGACCTGCTCGATCCATCCAGAGCTGACATTGGCAGCTATATTATAGAGAATCCTTTCATTCCTTATGAGAGTGACATCACAGCTGAATTCAGCACACTCAGCAACAGAGCAGTCCTGACAAACACATCCAGAGAGTTGCATTAGTGTGTTGATTCAAATTATTATGCAAGTGACATATCAGGCATACCAGATCTTTCAGAAAATGAAAAGCATGAAACAGTGATTTTGCCCTAAGTTTAATATTAAAATATATGATCAAAATGTCAAACAATTGAACTGATTTAAAACAGAAGCTATGAAAATGCAACAGCAAGTAAAATTATTCTGATTTGTCATTTTGATCATTTGGAACACTTTAAATTATTAAGTAAAAGAGGAATTAAAATGTGGAAAAACAAAACAAAACTCAAAAAAGTGTCCTTACCACCATACGCGAACTTTTAATAATGTCCGTAAAATTGGTGGTAACAGGCTTCTGAATTTTCTCCATCGTACAGCCAGAAATCTTTTCAATTAAAAAAATAAATAGATTAATTAGAAATGAAAGGATGCTAAAATTTACAATAATGGGTAAAGAATGGGATGCTTTTGTATAGCCATGTTAATGGCTTGTAATATAAGAAATAAATTCACACACTTGCAGACTTGAATTATTCCAAATGGCAGCATCACCAACTTTAACTGGTACTTTGATAAAAACCTTGAAAGTTAATTCTCTAAGATCATTTTCGATCTGAAAAAAAAAAAGAAAAATAAGGAAGGATTATTTAAAGTATATACATTTTGCATGGGGTGATTTCTTCTGTTGTAAATCTTAAAAAATAAAATACTCAAGGCTATTATCATTATTGAAAACTAAAACTAGAAATAAAACCATAAAGTCATTACTTGAAATAAACATTAACAGAAATAAAATATAAACTTTGTAGCCTATTTTATTTCAGCTAATTGTCAAGGCAGCATTTAATTCAGTTTAAAAAAGTATCAAAATAGCAAATATGAAAGAAAACCTATATATACACATTTTAAACAATAAATAAACAAATATGTTAAAACAATTATAGAAACAACTTTTAAATTAAAATAAACCCTGAAATAAAAAGTAAATTCAAAATATTAACAAAGCCTATAAAATAAAATCAATGACAAATAAATTAACAGTTAAAAAAAAAAAAGTCAAAGTTAATGGGTTTGTCCAAGAAATTTGAATTTATTAACGTTAGAACATAATTATTTTCAAGATCACTACCTTGCGTGCCCTTGATAGCCACTAGAGGGCCCTCCATTTCTTACCTCTGTCACTGTCTTGGACTTATTTTCCCATAATCATTTGCCTGGACTTATCGTCACTGATTGTATTCACCTTTGTCTTTTTAGGAGCTTTCCCACCAGAGGAACCTTTTCAGATCCCTTATCCAAATACCCACTATTGCTTTGTTGCACTTGATCACTTGACTATATATATGACGTTACATTATTACATTATAATCCTCCACATCCGCTGCATTCTCAATACTTATAATACCTAGAATATCAAAATCAACTGCGGGCGGCAGATACTTTTCCTAGTTGACGCCTAAACTCTGGAATAACCTACCTAACATTGTTTGGGAGGCAGACATACTCTTGCAGTTTAAATCTAGATTAAAGACCCATCTCTTTAACCTGGCTTACACATAACATACTAATATGCTTCTAATATCCAAATCCATTAAAGGATTTTTATGCTGCATTAATTAGGTAAACCAGAACAGGGAACACTTCCCATAACACCCAATGTACTTGCTACATCATTAGAAGAATGGCATCTACACTAATATTAGTCTGTTTCTCTCTCATTCCAAGGTCACCGTAGCCACCAGATCCAGCCTGTATCCAGATCAGAGGGTCACTGCAGTCACCCTGATCCAGTATGAATCCAGACTAGATGGTGGATCAGCACCTAGAAAGGACCTCTACTCCCCTGAAAGACAGCGGAGACCAGGACAACTAGAGCCCCAGATACAGATCCCCTGTAAAGACCTTGTCTCAGATGACCACCAGGACAAGACCACAGGAAACAGATGATTCTTCTGCACAATCTGACTTTGCTGCAGCCTGGAATTGAACTACTGGTTTTGTCTGGTCAGAGGAGAACTGGCCCACCAACTGAGCCTGGCTTCTCCCAAGGTTTTTTTCTTCATTCTGTCACCAATGGAGTTTTGGTTTCTTGTCACTGTTGCCTCTGGTTTGCTTAGTTGGGGTCACTTTATTTACTGCGATTTCGTTGACTTGATTGCAAATGAATGCACAGAAACTATTTAGAATGAACAGAGATGACATCACTGAATTCAATGATGAACTGCCTTTTACTGTCATTTTGCATTATTGACACACTGTTTTCCTAATGAATGTAGATCAGTTGCTTTGACGCAATGTATTTTGTGTAAAGTGCTATATAAATAAAGGTTACTTGATGTATTTCCTGTATTTGGCCCAAGTGTTCATGTGAGGATGAAGACTAAAAGTGTACATCAAACTTTTCATTACCTGATGGGACACACTTTAGTTTCTGTTGCTTCTAATTAAGTGATAAAAAGCAGTTGCAAATTATGTACAAAATATTCACCTATTCACCTTTGCACCAATAAAATGTACAACTTTGTTTTACTGCCAAATTATATGTAATATCTAATAATTATTAATTTTCATTATTATATTCAAATGATATTTAGGGTATGTTAAGTTACAGAATTGGAAATGATACCTTTATTATCTGCTGGACTGGTTTCATGAGGTCCTTTTTCCCTGCAGTAAAATTAATGTGGATGGTGGAATTTTCATGCCTTTCATTTGAATAAGAAGAAAAAGAAGAAGCAGAAGAAAGACAATAACAATATTACAGTACAGGATAAAGAAAAAAAAAACAGCATTGATTCCGATTGTTTAAACAGAAACATTACACAGAGCACTAACCTTATCAAGGCAATATAGATGGCATATTTAACACCAATTGTCTTCTCTTTAAAAAACTCACTGCTTTTTGCATGTTTGTCATTCCCACTGTGAGAGATATAGTTTTTGTTTATCAGCAGCATTTATCAGTTAAACTATTCTGTTAAAATGTATGTCATACCTTGTGACCTCAGCCTTTAACGTCAAATTTTGGCCCAGTGTACTTTCTTTATTAATACTGTATGTAATCTCAAACACAACCTACAGTTTGGACAAAAAAATACAAAATAAAAAAATCAAAACTGACCAATTCAAAGATAAGTCATATATATGTCATACAGCAACATAACATGAAATTAAAGTTGCTTTACATAAGACAACAGCAGAAAACAGCTTTGAGTTTAAAGTGAGTAAATAAATGTGTATGTGCATGTAAGTAGGGCTGCATGATTAATCACATTTTAATTATGATCACGGTTTCTCTAGATTAATTGACCATAATTATTGCAATACTGGCCTGGTTATTTATCCTGAAAATGTTTCCTTACACATACATATATTCTTGCTTTCACACACTTACATTCTCCATTCACATAAATACATTTCTACTCTCACACACATACACTCTCCTTACACGTACATACATTTCTACTCTCTCTCTCACACACTTACATTCTCCTTTTTCATAAATATATTCTTGATTTTTTTTTTTTTTTTTCTTTCACACACATGCATTCTCCTTTTATTTATTTCAGGTCTTGCACATTTATTTCCTGGTCTGAGAGTGAAAAAAAAAAAAAAAAAAAAAAAAAAAATATATATATATATATATATATATATATTTTTTTTTTTTTTTTTTTTTTTTTTTCACTCTCAGACCAGGAAATAAATGTGCAAGACCTGCTCAACTCTTCCTATTATTCCTACTATTCAAAGTCATCCTGCTTTCTTTTCAAGTACATATTTTAAGTTTTTAACTTGAACATATCATTATGTAACCTACGTGTTCTACAGATCTGTGTGCAAGTTCTAAGACACTGATTTTGATAGTATTAACAGGGCTTAACACAAAAAAAAAATTCTACTGGTCCGGTTCGGCCAGTGGTTTATTTTTGTTTTACTTACCCTGGCAAATTTTTCACAGGACTTGCCACAATCAATCAATCAATAAGACATATTGTTTTCATTGTTGACTGTAACATTGTATTGTAATAAATAATAACAATTTTGCACAAATAGGTACAATTGTTCAAAGATAAAACTTTAATAAACCATGCTTTTTCAGGTCTTTCGGGTAGGCCTAACTATTCCAGTTAAGGATGCACTGATCAGGATTTTATTTATTTTACAATCAAATGAGCAGATTCCCATTCTCGTTGCCAATTTATTTAGTTCTTATTCTTTTTTTTTTTCTTTTACATTTATTAAATGTTTATTTTGCTCTGTTACTGGCCAAACTAACCTTGAGCAAACAAACAAACAAAAAATATATGCAACAAGAAGCAAGTGCACAAAAAAAACATCAGATTGGCGGAATTAATATTTTATTATTACTATTTATTATTATTAGTTTTATTTCCTTAATTATATGTGTGTCTGCATGCGTATGTACTTTCTAGACTGGAAGCTCGTGAAAAAATTTCTTCTGTGTGTAAACATACTTTTCAAGGGCCCTCTCTTCCTTTGGGGCCCTGGTAATGAGTACTGGGAGCTAAACTCTAAAGGACACTGGCCCTCTAGAACAGAGTTTGGAGCTGTAAGGTCAAATTATTTTTATATACTTTATTTTCATTTTATTTACTTATTAATGCTGCTTTTGCTGACATTATGTCTGTGGTCAAAGATTAAAATGACTGATGCCTTGGCACAGTGCACAGACACACGCAAAGCTCGGGGTATGAAAAATGCGCGCGGTTAAAGGCTAGAAGGGATACGTTTGGCTCTACTGGGCATGCGCACATAAAGACAGCAAATTTTTGTCATACTGTACTAGCGCTTGCATAGACTACTCGGCGCTGTCGGAAACAATTAACTAATGCATACAAAGTGTTTACAAGTACGACGTGAATTTTAGAATTACAATATTGCATGGAGCTGTTACCATATGACCTTATCTATGTTGCATGTAAAAAATAAAATATGTAATATTAGTTTCTGTGAGGATGTATGCATTCCTACCAGGACTTATTTAACATTCAACAGTGATAAGCCATGGTTTACAGTAAAACTCAGACATCTTCGTCAGGCCAAAGAGGATGCCTACATAAATGGGGACAGGGTCTTGTACAATCAGGCCAGGAACACACTGAACAAAGAGATCAGAGCGGCTAAAAAGACCTACGCTAAAAAGTTGGAAGACCAGTTTACTTCCAATGACTCAACTTCAGTTTGGAGAGGACTGAGGGCCATCACAAACTACAAGACACCATCCCCTTGCACTGAGACTAATCAACTGCTTGCTAACGACCTGAATGAGTTTTATTGTAGATTTGAAACCCCCAACACCCATTCTGACCATCTGCCTACACAACCATTAACACCTCCTGCTCTTCAAATCTGGGAAGATGATGTGCGCCAGGTCTTCAAGAAGAACAAAAGAAGAAAATCACCAGGCCCAGATGGCATTACACCAGCCTGTCTGAAAATCTGTGCTGACCAGCTGGCCACCATATTTTCACAGATCTTCAACAGATCCCTGGAGTTGTGTGAAGTGCCTTCCTGCTTCAAACTCTCCACCATAATCCCCATTCAAAAGAAACCCAAGATAACAGGACTTAACGACTACAGGGCTGTGGCTCTAACGTCTGTCGTCATGAAGTCGTTTGAAAAACTGATTCTGGGTTATCTGAAGGACATCACTGGACCCTTACTGTACCCCCTGCAGTTTGCTTACCAAGCCAACAGGTCCGTGGATGATGCAATCAACATGGGATTGCTCTTCATCCTGCAACATCTGGACAAAACAGGGACTTATGTGTGGATCCTGTTTGTGGACTTTAGTTCGGCTTTCAACACCATCATCTTAACAACCCTCCAGACCAAACTGACCCAGCTCTCTGTTCCTAGCTCTATCTGTCAGTGGATCACCAGCTTTCTGACAGATAGGCAACAGTTAGTGAGACTGGGGAAAATCATGTCAAACAGCTGCACCACCAACACTGGTGCCCCTCAGGGTGTGTTCTCACCCCTCTCCTCTTCTCCCTGTACACCAACGACTGCACCTCTAAAGACCCCTCTGTCAAGCTCCTGAAGTTTGCAGATGACACTACAGTTGTCTGGTGCAGTCTTAACAACCTGGAGCTTAACAAGCTCAAAACAGTGGAGATGAACGTGGACTTTAGGAGAAAGCCCCCTGCACTTTCCCCACTCACCATCATGAACAGCACTGTGACTGCAGTGGAGTCATTCAGATTCCTGGGAACCACCATCTCTCAGGACCTGAAGTGGGACAATCACATTGACTCCATTGTGAAAAAGCCCAACAAAGGTTGTACTTCCTTCGCCAGCTGAGGAAGTTTAACCTGCCACAGGAGCTGCTGAAACAGTTATACTCAGCCGTCATTGAGTCTGTACTGTGTACTTCTTTAACTGTCTGGTTTGGCTCAGACATCAGAAGACTACAGAGAACTGTTCGGACTGCTGAAAGGATTATTTGTGCTCCCCTGCCCACCCTTCAAGAACTGTATACATCCAGAGTGAGGAAAAGGGCTCATAAAATCACTCTGGATCCCTCACATCCAAGTCACCCCATTTTTGAACTTTTGCCATCTGGCCGGCGCCTCAGAGCCGCAAATACCAGAACAGTAAGGCACAAAAACAGTTTCTTCCCCCAGGCAATCTACCTCATGAACAGTTAAATGTTCCCTATTATGCTTATGCAAACAAAAGTGCAATATCCTTATATTTATTTGTTACCCCTCCATCCTAGTACATCCCTGCATCTTATTCAATCCTATTCCATTATCATTTATAGCACAATTGTTTATACACTCATTTATTTGCCTACATTTATTTATTTTTTAGTCTGTGTGTTGGTGTCTCTGTGTACTGGAAGCCTATGTCACTAAAACAAATTCCTTGTATGTGCAAGCATACTTGGCAATAAAGCTCTTTCTGATTCTGATTCTGATTCGGTAATGTAATAATTAGGGTTGTGCCTGAAGCCGAATACCTTATTCGGAATGGCAAGGATAATGGCTTAAAAAAACGAATAACGGACAAGGAATAATTCTGCCTGAATACTCAGCTGAAGCTGACACAGTCTGGTGTTTGCTAGATAACGGGTGAGCCAGGGGATCAGCGCCAGAAGTTAATGAATGTAAACTTAATGAGTGAAAAGAGTGCAAATCAAACACCACATTGTTGTCGCCTCTCTGTGCATCTCTCAGAAATCAGAGCATTGCAAAAGTAATTTTACCTATGATAATACATCATACACGTTATAGTATTTGTATATATTTAAAAGGCAATGATTTAAAGCTTAGGCTACGATATGATATGAATGAATGGAATAAGCACAGCGCACTCACCAATCAAACAGCCGCGCTGCGCGTCTCAGTCTCTCAAAAACCAAATCAGTTCTCTCTCAAGAGTAGGCTAATAATCAGCTTAGATACGGATACATTGTCTACTTGTCCTACATGTTTGCATATTTATCTTTTGCTGGTTTGCGCGGCACACACAAATTTATTTAGTGAAGTTCACTTAACATTAAGACTTGCTTAAAGTGTTCTGCGTAATGTGCGCATTGAATGGATTCAGTCGTGTTCAAATTATCATTAAACGTTTGTCATGACATGATAAATATTATTTTAGAAATTAAGAATTATTTTAGTTTAACATGACATACTTGTTCAGTGATAACTACGAAAAAAAATATAAAAAGTCATATCGGTCTTATCAAGTAACTGTACGATGTTGTATCCGAATGCATACGAAAAATGTTGTGATTGTTACAGATACAAATACTGGCCGTTACATAATTATTTATATGCTTATATAATTATAAAGTTTTTACAATTTACATACGTAAATGTTGCATAAGGCTATACATTAATAAGAGTTTATTGATAAAAAAAATGATTTAATGTGTTTTCATTTAAAATAGCATGAACCATGAGTAGTCGAGTAAGTCAAGCATTTTTTATTTAAAAAATCGACTAGTAGAAAACAGTAGTCTTGCAACCCCTATACTGTACAACAATTTCATTATTGTAAAGGGTACGTTTAAGGCTTAGGTGTAGACGTAAATAAAACACAATCTTACAGGTAGGAAATTTAATTAGAAACATCTAAACTTTTCAGGTCGCAGTAAGTGCACCGCTGGTCATGCACATCCTTTCCCGGAACAATACTGAAAGCTAAGATGGAGAAACAGATGATCATAGCTGTACAAGGATAGCCATTTTTTTTTATTAATCTATTAGCAGAGCTACTACAAGGGATTTTTAGTGCTGGAAATACATTTATTATTTGCTGAAACTTCTGTGTCTTCACGGAGAGCGTTTCATGGTTGACGGAGTAGACTGACGGAGCCAGAGGGACGAGATGCAGCCGGAGGAGTGGAGTCCTGAGGTGACAGATGGTTGACGACAGACCAAGGCATAGCCAGAAAGATGAGGGAGCCAGTGGACTGCAGGGCAATGGCATAGAAGAGGGAGCTAGGAGCCATGGTTGAGCCACTGGGTCAACGGGCCGAGGCATAGTCTGAGTCTTGAGTCATAGACAGTGGATCCTCCAGCCACGATACCAATGGAGATTGGCAGAACCTGAGGGTGAGCAAAGGGGCTGCCAGATTTAAGTGGGGTCATTACACTCTCTATTAGTGCGACTGGATCTTAGCACTGCATTCGACACTATTATCGACAACATTCTTTTACATAGACTAGAAAACTTTGTTGCTATTAATGGAAGTGCATTAGCATGGTTTAAATTGTACTTATATGACCGCCTTCAATTCGTAACCGTGAATGAAGAGTGTGATGAGTTGGGCGGGGCCAAGAGCCATCGGAACGGAGCGAGGCCAGTGGAGTAATTGGAAATGAATGACACCTGTGCCACTCACTGGTCTAGAGTCCCAGGGAGGAGCTCCGGAAAGATAAAGAGGAGGAGTAATGACAGAGAAGGACAAGAAAGGACCAGGCCTGGGTTCTATTTTGTTTTGGCTTTGTTTGTGCGCGGCAGTCATCTGTGAGGGGTTGTGATGCTATTTTGTGTTTACATTGTCATTAAAGTTTTATTTAAAAACTTGGTTGGAGTAGAGCGCAGTCTCGGGAGTACACCCTGGCCTGTGAGGGGTGATGTGTGTATGTAACGAGTGAGGCAGGTCCGAGAGCCATGTGAATGGAGCAAGCCCGGTGGTGTAATTGAAAATGAATGACACCTGTGCCACTCGACAGACTCAAGTCCTAAGGAGTAGCTCTGGAAGGATAAAGAAAAGTTATGACAGAAGGATGAGAGAAAGAGAGTCCGCCTGTTCCCGCCTCCTTCTTCCCCTCTTAAAAACAGCATTACAAAGAGGTATCATATTGATCACAAGTGCAGTATGGAGCACAACAAGGCTCAGTTGTAGGGGCGTTAGTCTTCACGCTTTACATGTTACCCTTTGGAGATATCATCAGGAAACATGGTATTAGCTTTCACTGTTATGCTGAAGATACACAGCTCTATATTTATTTGTGGTCTGGCGAAACATTACAATTAGAAAAACTACTGGAATGCATGGGTGATTAAAAAAAACTGGATGACGAGTCATTTTTTACATCTAAATTCTGAAAAAACAGAGGTGTTTATTATAGGACCTAAAAACTCTGCATGTAATAACCTAGAATGCTGTCTAAAGGCCCTATAATACACCTGACACAATGCGACGCAAGGCGCAGCACAAATGTGCTAGTTTCAGTCCAGCACCGATAGAATCATTGCTCCAGTCACACACTGATTTTCTACAAAAAAAAAAAAAACAACACTTCCATTTATTGTTATTATTATTATTATTAATGTGGAAAAGACCTTAGAATATATATATATATATATATATATATATATATATATATTTTTTTTTTTTTTTTTTTTTTTTTTTTTTTGATATATTGAAAGAAAATCATTGTTTGTTACATTTGTTACATTTACATTTGTTTGTTACATTTATAGTATTAAAAATCAAGCTTTTGAATGGTATAGTGTTTAATGTTATTGAAACATCATAATGTTTCACTTGATAATACATTTAGGAATCATAGTTTGGAAAAAGTCTAACCAGTAAAATGTTTAGACATTATGTGAAAACTAATACAAGTATATAAATACGTGAAAAGAGACTTACTCATGTTAAGGATCTCTGCTGAATAAATCACTTCATTCTTTTTTCTGAGGAAAAACGAAACTCAAAACCTTAGATAATCCTCATCACATCGTTTTGGGGTGAATTATATCTTATTCCTCTCATTGCGAAGTAAACAGTAAGATAATAAAACTTGAAGAACAATCTCACTGCTTTGTTTTCTGTCAAGTCACCTTTATTTATATAGCGCTTCAAACAAAATACATTGCGTCAAAGCAACTGAACAACATTCATCAGTGTGTCTACAATGCAAAATGACAGTTAAAGGCAGTTCATCTTTGAATTCAGTGATGTCATCTCTGTTCAGTTTAAATAGTGCCTATGCATTTATTTGCAATCAAGTCAATTATATCACTTTAGATGAAGGTGAAAAAAATGGAGAAAAAAATCCTTGGGAGAAACCAGGCTCAGTTGGGGGGCCAGTTCTCCTCTGACCAGATAAAACCAGGAGTTCCAGGCTGCAGCAAAGTCAGATTGTGCAGAAGAATTATCTGTTTCTTGTGGTCTTGTCCTGGTGGTCATCTGAGACAAGGTCTTTACAGGGGATCTGTATCTGGAGCTCTAGTTGTCCTGGTCTCGGCTGTCTTTCAGGGATGTAGAGATCCTTTCTAGGTGCTGATCCACCACTTTGTCTGGATAAGTACTGGATCCGGGTGACTGCAGTGACCTTCTGATCTGGATACAGACTGGATCTGGTGGCTACGGTGACCTCGGAATAAGAGAGAAACAGACTAATATTAGTGTAGATGCCATTCTTCTAATGATGTAGCAAGTACATCGGGTGTTATGGGAAGTGTTCCCGGTTCCGGTTTACCTAATTAATGCAGCCTTAAAATCCTTTAACAGATTTGGATATTAAAGTTATTTAGTGAGCCAGGTTAAAGAAATGGGTCTTTAATCTAGATTTAAACTGCAATAGTGTGTCTGCCTCTCGAACAATGTTAGGTAGGTTATTCCAGAGTTTAGACGCCAAATAGGAAAAGGATCTGCTGCCTGCGGTTGATTTTGATATTCTAGGTATTATCAAATTTCCTGAGTTTTGAGAACGTAGCAGACATAGAGCATTATAATGTAAAAGGAGCTCATTCAAATACTGAGGAGCTAAACCATTCAGGGCTTTATATGTAATAAGCAATATTTTAAAATCTATGCAATGTTTGATAGGGAGCCAGTGCAGTGTTGACAGGACTGGGCTAATATGGTCATACTTCCTGGTTCTAGAAAGAACTCTTACTGCTGCATTTTGGACTAGCTGTAGTTTGTTTACTAAGCGTGCAGAACAACCACCCAATAAGGAATTACAATAATCTAACCTTGAGGTCAAAAATGCATGGATTAACATTTCTGCATTTTACATTGAGAGCATAGTCTGTAATTTAGATACATTTTTGTGATGGAATAATTAAGTTTTACAAATGCTAGAAACATGGCTTTCTAAGGAAACATTGGGTTCAAATAGCACACCTAGGTTCCTAACTGATGACGAAGAACTGACAGAGCAGCCATCAAGTCTTAGACAGTGTTCTAGGTTATTATTAGGTCCTATAATTAACACCTCTGTTTTTTTTCAGAATTTAGCAATAAGAAATTACTCGTCATCCAGTTTTTTATATTGACTATGCATTACATTAGTTTTTAAATTGGTGTGTTTTACCGGGCCACAAAGAAATATAGAGCGGAGTATCATCAGCATAACAGTGAAAGCTAACACCATGTTTCCTGATGATATCTCCCAAGAGTAACATATAAAGCGTGAAGAGTAGCGGCCCTAGTACTGAGCCTTGAGGTACTCCATACTGCACTTGTGATCGATATGATACCTCTTCATTCACTGCTATGAACAGACGGTGGTCATAGAAGTACGATTTAAACCATGCTAATGCACTTCCATTAATGCCAACAAAGTGTTCAAGTCTATGCCAAAGAATGTTGTGTTCAATTGTGTCAAACACATAACTAAGATACAATAGAACTAATAGAGAGATACAACCACGATCGGATGATAAGAGCAGGTCATTTGTAACTCGAAGGATTGCAGTCTCAGTGCTATGATACGGTCTAAATCCTGACTGGAAATCCTCACATTTAACATTTTTCTCTAAGAAGGAATATAATTGTGAGGATACCACCTTTTCCAGTATCTTGGACAGAAAAGGGAGATTCCAGATTTATCTATAATTAACTAGTTCTTTGGGGTCAAAATTTGTTTTTTTTTTTGTTTTTTTTGATGAGAGGCTTAATAACAGCCAGTTTGAAGGTTTTGGGGACATATCCTAATGAGAATGAGGAATTAATAATAGTCAGAAGAGGATCTATGACTTCTGGAAGCACATCTTTTAGGAGCTTAGATGGTATAGTGTCTAATATACATGTAGTTGGTTTAGATGATTTAACAAGTTTATACAATTCTTCCTCTCCTATGGTAAAGAATGATTGGAACTGTTCCTCAGGGGGTCTATAGTGCAATGTCTGATTACACTTACAATCTGATTACTGGTTACAATTTTATCTCTAATAGTATCGATTTTGGAAGTAAGGTAGTTCATAAAGTAATTACTGCTGTGATGTTGGGAAATGTCAACACTTGTTGAGGCTTTATTGTTCGTTAATTTAGCCACTGTATTGGATAAATACCTGGGGTTATGTTTGTTTTCTTCTAAAAGAGAAGAAAAGTAATCGGATCTAGTAGTTTTTTATGGCTTTTCTGAAGGATAGGTTACTTTCCCGCCAAGCAATACAAAATACCTCTAGTTTTGCTTTCCTCCAGCTGCGCTCCATTTTTCGGGCTGCTCTCTTTAGAGTGCGAGTATGCTCATTATACTATGGTGTCATACTGGTTTCATAACCTTCCTTTAAGCGTTAAGGAGCAACTGTATTTAAAATGCTAGAGAAGAGAGAGTCCATAGTTTCTGTTACATCATCATCAAGTTTTTCTGAGGTTTTTGATATGCTAAGGAATTTGGATACCTCTGGAAGATAACTTAAAAAGCAGTCTTCTGTGGTGGAAGTGATGGTTCTTCCATACTTGTAACAAGAAGTATAATTTACAATTTTGGCCATATGAAGTTTGCACAAAACTAAATATTGATCTGAGTTATTATCACTTGGCTGCATAATTTCAACGCGGTCAACATCAATTCCATTTGACAGTATTAAATCTAGAGTATGATTTCGACAATGAGTAGGTCCTGAAACATGTTGTCTAACCCTAATAGTGTTCAGAATGTCTATAAATGCTGATCCCAATGCATCTTTTTCATTATCAACATGGATATTAAAATCACCAAATATTAAAACTTTATCTGCAGCCAGAACTGACTCTGATGTAAAATCACCAAACTCTTTAATAAACTCTGTATGGTGCCCTGGTGGCCTGTATACAGAAGCAAGTACAAACACAATGGGATTTATCATTAACATTTGTTTCTCTGGATAATATTATATGAAGCACCATTACTTCAAATGAGTTATACTTGAAGCCTGCCCTCTGAGAAATCCTGAAAACGTTGTTATAAATTGAAGCGACACCTCCTCCTTTGCCTTTTAGACGTGGCTCATGTTTATAACAGTAATGTTAAACGATCTCAATAGCGCGTTCAGCGTGTGGGCTTGGTCACATTAGATATAATGAATGGACACCTGAAAGACGGACATAATGTTGTTTTCATATGGATTACTTTATCACAGAATATTTATTTTCAGTATCACTTGCTTAGTTTAAAAGTAGACATGACAAGCTTTATATAGATATATCTATCATTTATCATCTCTACGTTGAGTATTCACTGAGTTACAGTTCATTTTAAATGATGTGTTTCTAAATCTAGATCACCGCAGACCAAGTCTACAGCCAGCACAACTTATCTTTATTTTATAAATGCAAAGTTTTTTTGCTATTATGTCTGTATACAAACAAAAGTAGATCATTTATAGATTTAATTGATGTATTGCTCTTATCTGTATGATCAAAACTGAAAGTGTAATTTAATTTCTTTTCAGAGTTATCAGGAGAAGATGCCTCATCACGTGTATACACAGAGAACAACTCCAGAGGGTTAACCTGGCTTACACAGAACAAAATAATATGCTTCTAATATCCAAATCTGTTAAAGGATTTTAAGGCTGCATTAATTAGGTCAGCTGAAACTGGGAACACTTCCCAAAGCATCCAATTTACTTGCTACATCATTAAAAGAATGGCATCTACGCTAATATTAGTCTGTTTCTCTCTTATTCCGAGTTCACCACAGACACCAGATCCAGACTGTATCCAGATCAGATGGTCACTGCAGTCAGTTGAATCCAGTACGTATCCAGCACAGATGGTGGATCAGCACCTAGAAAGGACCTCTACAACTCAGAAAGACAGCGGAGATCAGGACATATAGATGAGCCCCGGATACAGATACCCTGTAAAGACCTTGTCTCAGTCGACCACCGAGACAAGACCACAGGAAACAGATGATTCTCCTGCACAATCTGACTTTGCCAAAATTGAACTGCAGGTTTCGTCTGGCCAGAGGAGAACTGGCTCCCCGAGACTGCTTCCAATTAAGAGACTTTAATTAAAGAACAAAGTTAGATCAGATTACAGGTTCAGTTGGTGGAGTTGGGGTTGGAGGAGGGGAGTTAACCATCTGAAGTCGTTAATGCGTATACGCGTTATGAGGCATTTTCTCCTGATAACCCCAAAAAGAATACAGATAAGAGCAATGCATCAATCGAATCTGTAAAGGGTCCACTTTTTTGTATACAGACATAACAAAAAAACTTTCTGCACTTATAAAATTAAGATAATAAAAAAGGTGTGCTTTGTGCAGCCTTTGTCTGCGCCAATCGTCATTTAGACATGCATCATTTAGATTAACTGTAACTCAGTGAATATTCAACGAAGAGACGTGAGAGAGTCAAAAACAAATATTCTGTAATAAAGTAATCTATATGAAAATAACGCGATGTCCGTTTTTCATGTGTCCCTTCACTATCTTCTAATGCAACCACACCCTCGCGTTGAACATGCTATTGAGATTATAATGTTTCACTGAAGTGCGCGGCTTGAATACGCCCACACAACAGAAGACAACGCAGCGAGACTGTTCTTCAAGTTTTTTTATTTTACTGTTTGCTTCGCGATGAGAGGAGTAAGACATTATTCACCCAAAAAAAGATGTGATGTGGTTGAGTATTTGGATTTCCTCAGAAAAAAAAGAATGAAGCACTTTATTCAGCAGATATCATAAACATAAGTCCTCTTTTTATTTATTTATATACTAGTTTTCACATAACGTGTTGTGGTGGAAAAATTCATTTTAACATTGTTTCTGTATACCCATATATGCATGTGTTTTTCCTTTCTGTTCTTATGGGAATTTTTATGGCCTAAGAGTAATGGCAAGCAGGTGATTCACGGAGACTGTGGGCTCAGGGGAATGACACCTGGAGGGAAAACAGATGTCTGAGTGTGACCTGAGGGGGTCACTGGGCCATATAGTGGGGGAGCAGTGCTTAGGGATGACCTGAGGGGGTCACCCAGGTCCTAAATATGTGGGAAGGGATTCACAGAGAATGTGTTTTATGTTATCTATGGAAATTTTCAGCTGTTCAGTGTGTGCAACCTTGGAGAAGGAAAGGGATATAAGGTAGAGGACTGCCCTCTTCCTGGGTCGGTTTCACTCTGCAGAAATCACTTGTATTCTGTAAGACTGTCTGACCTTCTTTATAAAGAATAAAAGCTTTTTGTTAATTATACCTAAATTTGAGTCTGTCTCTTACACTGACAAGAGTTGATTTAAATTTTGCCACGACAGTGTAAACATTTTACTAGTTAGACTTTTTCCAAAGACTTTTTCCAAACTATAATTACTGACTAAATGTATAATCGAGTGAAACATTATGAAGTTTCAATAACAATATACAATACTATACCATTCAAAAGCTTGATGTAAATAATATAAATGTAACAAATATATAACTGTAACAAATGTAAAAACAATCCTGTTCTTTCAATTTATTCCCCCTAAAAAACCTGAAAAATTTTCTCAGCTATTTTAAACATTAATAATAATGATAATAATAATAACAATAAATGTTTTTTTTTTTTTTTTTGTAGAAAATAAGATTGTTAAAAGGATTTCTGAAGGATTGTGTGACTGTTGTAAGGATTCCAAAAAATTAGTTTGAAAGTCAGCTTTGATTATTCTAATAAACTGCTTAACTGCTCCCCCAAGTGAATATTAAATTATGTTGTGGGATAATTAAATATATTCTTAATAAACTACAAACATAAAATTATATACATTTATTTTGTTCTCACATTCTTTCTTGTAACTCCTCCCTCTCAGAGACACAGCTGACTGAAAGGCTCATTATGCAGCTCATTATGCAGGCCTTTGTCTTCTCAGTTGTAAATCACAATGATATTCATGATAGTTGACGCCTACTCACAAATGATTTTACCAACAAAAAGTTTCTTAGAAAATGTAAATCAATATATTGTTTTCTTTAATTGAGTAAACAAGATGATTTTCACATAATTTAGAAAGAAAAATTCTAGGCTACAAGCTCCAGTTCTCAAAAATCCTGGGAACCAATGTTCTGTATGTGTTTTATTGCCTTATTCAAGTGATTTAACGTTTTTAGTTTTTCACTAACCACGCATAAAAAAATTTTTTTCTCAAAAATACAATCATGTCCTTGCATGCATTTCACATATTATTATAGCCTTGTTTGTGCTGATTACAGTGAGATTAGACTTTACCAATTTAGATGTTTATAAGAAACTGAAAAAAGCAAATTTCAGTGTATGACAAAACTTCTCCAGGCCCCAAAAATAACCTTAGACTCCAGAGGGTTAAAGGCGGTTTTCCATTCACCCCCCTTCCTGATGCGGACCAAATGATAAGCGTTACATAAATCCAATTTTGTGAATAAGGATGTTCCCTGTAACCTCTCGAAACCTGGAGACATCAACGGTAACTGATAGGTGTTCTTTATCACAATGTTGTTCAGCTCTAAGTAGTCAATACAAGGTCTCAGAGAACCATCCTTCTTACCCAGAAAAAAGAATCCCGCCCCCGCTGGAGAAGAGGAAGCGCGGATGAACCTCGATGCCAAGGAAACAGAAATGTATTTCTCCATGGCCTCCGTCTCCAGAATAGAAAGAAAGTAAAGTTTGCCTTTAGGTGGAGACTTACCTGGCACTAAATCTATTGCACAGTCATAGGGACGATGCGGATGAAGAGAAGCAGCACGGGACTTACTGAACACCTCCTTCAGGTCCAAGAATTCCATACTCAGAATTCGTGCTCTGCATTTTTAACGGGCAGGAACGGATGGAATGCTCCGAGCCACCACAATATAAGCATAGTCCTTGGGACCTCCGCCGATCTCTCTCCCTCCGGGAAAGCAGAGCTCTACCCACCTGCATGGGTTCTTGATCATCGACGGGACCGACCATGTTCTCTCGACTCGAGAGATGGGATGCCGTGCAGGACTGACTTGTCTACTCAGGCGGTTAAACCGAGCATCTACCCGAAGGGCCAGGTCGATTAGACCATTTAGCGTTGGGGGGAGCTCGAGGAGGTAGATATCTTTCTGAACACGGTTGGCCAGCCCAAGCTGGAATCGATCCCACTGTACCGCCTAGTTCCACTGGCACGCAGCCGCCAGGGTGCAGAACTGGATGGAATAGTCTGCCACTGATGATTTCCCTTGTTTCAGGTCTGAGAGCTGGTGGGCAGCTTCCCTGGTGGCCGCGGCTCGATCAAAGACCCGTTTCATCTCATCGGAGAGGGCGTGGAATGAGGCGCAACACGGATGTTGATTTTCCCACACTGCTGTCCCCCATAAGGCGGCTCTACTAGATAGTAGAGTAAGCGCAAACGCTACCTTGGACTCCTCTGGGTGCGGGGCTGTAATGCAAAATGCATGGAACATTTGTTAAGGAAAGTCTTGCAAAAGTTTGGCTCACTGGAGTAACTCTCTGGCGCCGGAAGTTGCGGCTCTGGCCAGAAGTGGTCCTGGGAGGTCTCCCGGGGGACGGGCGGCACAGGCGGTGTGGTGGGCGTAGTGGGAGAGGTAAGTTGGTGAATCTGCTGGGTGAGCTCGGACACCTGTGTCACCAGCGCTTGGATCGCACGTCCGGTGTTCAGGATGCTCTCCTGTTGCTGATCCATGCGGATGACGCTGTGGTGAATAAATTCCAATAGTGAAGTGGTGCTCGCTGCTTCCGTGGTTGGTGAGAGCATTCTGTGATGTCGCCTCTGACTTGCTTAGTTGGGGTCACTTCATCTATCATTGACTTGATTGCAAATAAATGCACAGACACTATTTAAACTGAACAGAGATCACATAACTGAATTCAATGATGAACTGCCTTTAACTATCATTTTGCATTATTGAGACACTGTTTTCCAAATTAATGTTGTTCAGTGCTTTGACGAAATGTATTTTGTTTAAAGCGCAATATAAATAAAAGTGATTGATTGATTTAGTGGATGTTTTCATCCACAAACATAACGAAAGGGTAGTGAATTTGCCCAGAGTGTACAGTTGAGTTTTTGAAAAATTTCAAAGCATTTTCCCAAAATATGGGTCAAAATAAGATTTGTCACCAAACATCATTCCATTAGCTCAAACACAGAGAAAGTTGTGGCCAAAATAAGACTCAAATTTACCCCCTAGTGGACAAAAACGTCCCCAACAACACATAAGGGTTAAACCACTGCTTCTAAAACCTCTCCCCAACCAAAGCATGTTTTGTATGTCTCCATCAAACATGCCCGATTCAACTCAAATCATTAGTAGAATTTACAAGACTAGAATAATGTGTTCATCGAGGGAGACATACAAAATTTGTAGTGGTGGGAGTTCCCAAGACAAATTTTTGAATCACTGAGTTTAACCATTATCATGCAGCCATACACACAAGCAAATGATGGGTTAGTGTCGCAGCTGTAATTGTTGACCTGAGAGTTGTCCTTAAGGATGGGTTTACTGATGTAACAGGTGGTTTCTCCTAGTTTAACTCCCTGCACACCATCCAGAGACACACACTCCACTCTACCCTGTTCATACAGATAATTTATCATAAATTTCAACATACATTTTATTGCATCTTCATTTTAGTAACTAATTTGCCTTAGATAAATCATCTTTATTATGATTAACTAATATTAGATTCAGCATTTGTACATCCATGTCTGGTTTTACCTGTTTAGATGTGATTCTCCTGTAGGAAAGTCCAAAGGGATAGCTGAGGATGAAGAGTGTGTTGTAGGAGTTTTCCCCTTTGTTCTCTATAAACACAGTCACATTGAGCTCCTGCATGATCCCAATCTCTATGTTTGTAGATCTAGATCACAGACACAAAAGAGAGATTTGTGGGTGACAAGATAATTTTGAATTACTAATTTCTATAAATATTAAAGGTTAGAAATAGAGCAAATTATTTGCACACCCAGAGAAATTGAAATCCATTCTGAGGTCATCGACACATATATTATCAGTTCCGCAGTTTATTTCAAAATCCAGCTGTAAAACAAAGTAAGTGGACAGCAAGTGTCAATAATCTCTCATATGTGATGAGGTTGAAACCACTGTGCCTTTCTGCACTTTTGATTCTACTGGCTATGGTGACCATTTGTACATATTTAAAGAGACAAGGGTCAAAATAAACTTCCTTTAATATTAGAATACTTTGGGTATGACAATACACTGTGGAATGAACTTTAAAGAACAGACTATACGGTATTAAGGAGCGACACAGACGCTCTCTTACATTTTGGTCTGTGGTAGTCTTTATCTCTGGCAGCAATACTGGCCTCAAGTTTTGCATTATTATAGATGTAGATGGAAGACCCTGAAATGTGAATGTTAACTCACTGGACACTGGATTCAGAGCATCTTCTGGACAAGCCTGATAGAAACAATAAATATTAAAGGAATTTAGCAATTCTCCAAAATATCCTGTTTTGCAGCCTGCTAATTTTCATTCTAATAAGTCATAATTAAAGTTTGAATGACAAATCATGAGGTTAGAAACAAGAATGGCTCTCAAAGATTTTCACCTTTACTCATCATTAGATTCACTGAAAGTTTAATCAGAAAATCTAGACAACAAAATTATGAATTTGATGCTTACCTCTATAAAGAAATTATGAATTTTGCAAGCTTCCCTCAAGGTTATGTTCATCACATCATTGTGGAGGCGGTTTTTGGGTGTGAAATATGCTCGATATTTCTGTCGCTTAGCATCCAGCATTATGGTATAATTGATAATTGCAGCCAAACCTGAAAAAAAAATTATTAATGTAACGAATAGTCCACTGAAGGCAAGTGAATATGAACCCAAGTGAAGATTATTTACAAGGTGATAATCCAAACAATAAACAAACACTTGACAAGGCTTGAACAGACTTGGCATGAAACAGACTTGACTCACCGGCAGCATGTTACAATATTAATACACGACAAGCCACAAATGGCAAAAACATGACTACTTATAACAAACAATACAGGTCACATGACAAGAACAAACCATTGGGAAACAAGACTTATGACAAGACAATAAACCAGAACATGAAATGGAACATGACACAAGGAACAAAAGGAACTAATAGCAAGACAACAAGAGGGCAAGGGAAGCATGACACAAACAGCATAATTCAAACTACAAAATAAAAGACATGAAAACAAGAACATGAAACAAAACCCCAAGACAGAGATACATTTCAAGATATTAAAAATATTAGCAATGCAACAATAAAGGATTTTGAGAGGTCTGTTCACAAATATAAAAACAGTTTTAATATGTAATTAGTTTATGAGTAAACCTGTGAGGCTGTGTTTGAATCCACTCATGGTGAAGCACACGGTCAGGATGTTTTGAAGTGGCTTTGTGCAGTCTGTTACATTGGTTGGTATTTTGGATGGGTTGTAAGTTACTTTGGTGTTCAAGAGCATGATGGGTCTGGATCTAAATGATCCACATATATAACACATATATAATTGATTATGGCCAAAACTCTGTATTTGTATATATCTTGAGTTCCTTTAACAGACCTAAAAAGCAGAACTGCTCCTATGGACCCAACAGCAATATCAGGAAGGCTGTCATCACTCTGGTCCAGAGAGTACTGACTAAATGAAATCCCAAAGTAACGCAATCCTGGTTGCACAGATGACCCAGCAATCCTCTGTCATCACACACAGGGAATGAATCAGACAATGAAAATATTAGAATGAGCTTGTGAAGTAAACCAGCGTAATGCAAGGAGGGTGCTTTAAACTACTATACACTTTAAGTGCCACCAACTACGTCTACTTCACCTGTGAATATGTTGGATTTATTTGATCTACTCCTCCATTGAAAATGTAGATGCTGCCCTGTCCATTCTCCTCCAAAGGCGCTCCAATCAGAACATCCCTGAAACCATCACCATTTAGATCTACTGGAGTGGCCAGAGAAGAGCCAAACTGACCCATCTGACCTGCGATTCCCACCAGCACCAACCCAGAGAAAATGAACTATAAAGATAAATCAGGGAGAGTAAAGGAACAAAAATCCTGTATATATTTAATTAAAATTATTTTTATATGAATCAGAATTCATTTCCAAATTGTTCTAAAAAATGTTATCCCCATCGTTTACTGTACCTGACTTGTAAAGGCATACACAAACACTCTGCCCTCCCGTTCAGGCTCCATGTATGTCGGTGCAGATATCAAGAGAAGGTCTGTATTGGAGTCACTGTTCAAATCCACCACACAAACCTCAGCACCAAAATATGAGCCAATCTGAGGCTGAGAAAAGTGAAGGTTGAACATTAATATTATCTTTATTTACTTTCTGCTGTTGGTAACAAACTACTGTCCACTTGTTTTTTGATTCTTTACTACTATCAATGCACACATCCCACATCTTCTTAAAACCATGTATGGATCCTACACTTAAAAACTTTAGATCTCTCCCAATCCTCTCTTTCAAAACCTGATTTTACTCTAGCACAAGAATCTAGTAGGAACATGTCCAATATTCACCAATGTCCGACAAATACATAACTGTTATAAAATCAATAATTTTGATCAAATATTTGATCAGCTGTCTCAAGGTAATAAACAGCGCCCGGTTCCCCAATAACACTCACTCTTGGCGCGCTAAGAAGACTCGAAAGATATATCTTACCAAAGTTGTTTATGTTCCTAAGTGTGTTCCCCGAAGTGTCCCTTATAAAGCTTCTTAACACACTGCCTCTTACGTCCGGTGTTACAAAGGCGCTGTCCCAATTGAAGGTGCTAAATTAGTCGGCATCGATTGCTCAGGAATCGATTTTCCACTTCACGCGAAGGTGCATTACAGCGTTAAGAAAGACAACACGTTGTATGCAAATGAAACATTCCTCAAATTATTTCAGTAAGATTTATTTTAACATAGTTTAAGTTATCAGTAAAATATAGACTATAAATTAAACTATCAAACGGTCAGTAATATGTTCACACGGTATGTTGTGACGGGTAGACGAATCGGGTATCCCTCGCTAATCATCCACCCTCCTTATCCCGTCGTGCCACTTGTGCCGCTTCTTGACATGGGTTTAACGACTTATAAAAAATATGTAATACACTTTTATATTAATGGTAAGGTATTTTCCAATCAGAATTGATTGGCAAGCAGCTGCAGTTACTTCTGTTTAATGCAGTATTGATTGCAATTGGTTAATGTTTTGAATAAAAAGCAACCTATCTACAATGAACAGAGAGAGAGAGTTAGATACAGAATATGATGGGGAAGCAACGTAAAAAAAGGGCACCAAGCTTCTCGTCAGAGGATCGAACTGAAGTTTTGCTGGACCTTGCCACCAGGTCAGTATGGAGCCAAAAGAGTATCAATAAAGATAAATGCACACACTACATTCACATATGCACACACAGGATTCATACATGCACACACATGATTCATAAATACACACACAGGATACACAAATGCGCACAAAATTCACAAATGCACACAAAAAATGTAAAAAGCACAGAAGATTCACAAATGCATACAAAATTCAAAAATGCACACAAAATCCAGAAATACACACACAATTCAGAAATGCAAACAACATTTACAAATGCGCTCAAGATTCACAAATGCACAGGACTAGATTCAGAAATGTATTTCTGATGCACACACACATATATATTGATTTACAAACTGCTTGCGGTCTGTGAACTTCACTGCATTTGTGTGTGAATTTTGAGACTCCTCTGCCCTTACGAAAATTAACCATGGTTTTACTACAAATAAAACCAAAAAACCATGGTTACTGTAGTTAAACCATGGTAACCACAAATTAACTATGGTTTTGCTATATTAACCATAGTCTTACCATGGTACAAATGGTAGTCAATACGCCAAAAAACCATAGGTTACTACAGTTTTACTATAATAAAACCATGGTTATTTTTCGTAAGGGTGACTTGGCTCCACACACAAATGCCTTTTTTTAAACAGGGAATGATCTGCAACCAATAAGATATCTCCCTTGTTTGAGCCAATCACAAGAATGCACCCCACGTTACTTATAAGCCAATCATCGAACGACTCACTTTCCTCAGCGAACAACTCGCTTTCCTCACGCAGCGAACGACTCACTTTCCTCAGCGAATGACTCACTTACCTCACGCAGCCGGCGACTCACTTTGCGCAGCCGGACACCCACTTTGCGCAGCAGGGGACTCACATTCCGCAGCCGGAGAGTCACTTTTCTCTCGCAGCGAACGACTCACTTTCCTCATCGAACGATTCACTCTCCTCACGAGTCACGCAGCGAACGACTCAATTTCCTCATGCAGCGAGCGACTCACTTTCCTCAGCGAACGATTCACTTTCCTCACCCAGCAAAGTTGAACGAACGATTCCCTTTCCTCACGCAGCGATCAACTCACTTTGCGCAGCCGGAGAGTCACTTTCCTCTCGCAGCAGACCACTAACTCTCTCTTCATGTAGGGACCGAATATTATAATTAAAGTGACTTCTATATTGCATCCAAAAGAATATTTAGATATATTTAAATATTTAAAAAGGTGTAAAAAATTTTTTTTTTACTTTCATTAAAATATTTCAATAAAATGAAATAATTGCCTATTGCAAATTTATGAATCCATGGTTAACTTTTTTTCTGCAGTCACAGTCTGGGCTATATGTATTGAGACATTTTTAAATTTATATTTTGTAAAAAAATAAACCTGAATTGTAATCTAACCATCTGTATTTTCATACAATTTCATAAATAAGTAGGCTATAATATGCCGCACCACAGGCATATCGCGCTGTGTGAACACGTTCATGTGATTGGCTTATAAGTAAACAATCCCCCACGTGGAGTGCGTTCTTGTGATTGGCTAAAAGAAGGGAGATATCTGATTAGTTGCTGATCATTCCCTATTTAAAAAAAGTGAAGTTCACAGACCGCAAGCAGCTTGTAAATCAATATATATGTGTGTGTGCATCAGAAATACATTTCTGAATCTTGTTCTGTGCATTTGTGAATCTTGAGTGCATTTGTAAATGTTGTTTGAATTTCTGAATTGTGTGTGTATTTCTGAATTTTGTGTACATTTCTGAATTTTGTATGCATTTGTGAATCTTCTGTTCTTTTTAAATTTTGTGTGTGCATTTGTAAATTTTGTGCACATTTGTGTATCCTGTGTGTGTATTTATGAATCATGTGTGTGCATGTATGAATCCTGTGTGTGCATATGTGAATGTAGTGTGTGCATTTATCTTTATTGATACTCTTTTGGCTCCATAGGTCAGAGATCACACCCCTCTGGTCCACTATAACCTGCAAGTTTATGGCTGCGTATCCTTTTCGTGATATGTACGCCTGATGTCAGCCCTGTTGCACCTCTTGGAACTCCTGACGTGTGGCCGGCAGCTGGATACAATCCCCGGCATGGCGCAGAAGGGTGTTGGTGACAGTGTGGACGCACTTCCACACCAAGGTCTTGCTTAGTCCGTAGCCCCCTCCCACAACCTTGATGAAGCTCTAGCAAAAAACCTAAGTGCTGCAAGCAGCTGGACTTCAGGGCTTAAAGCAAAATTCCGCTGCGTTATCCTGGCAAGCGCAGGTCTGAGAAGGTCCAGCAGCTCCATAATCCTAACCCTAATCATAATGAGTTGTCTTGGGAGGCAAATTATTTTTTAATAAAGCCACGTCAGGCAAAATGTCAAAAGGGCTTAAGTTTTGCTGAATATAAAAACTGACATGGACTAAACAGCTCCGCGGCCGGCGCTGTCTTTGATTCAATACGAGGACACGTTGGATCGCTGCCATAGTTGGCCGCTTACTGGACACCACCATACTTACCCATGTATAGATCTTAGTCATTTAGAGCCAAATTGTTTGCCAGATTTTAATTATCAAAAGTGATTGCCATTTTAAATGCTTTAATGACATTACGAAATACCCTAAGCTAATTACCACCATATTAGTTCTGATACTACATAAAGTCAACTTCATAAATAGGCCTGTATCCATTGCGAACACATTTTTTTTTATTAGTCTTAAAGTCCGTAACATAAAATCGTTGTTGTCATACCATAGTTTGACTACCATACCATAGTTTGACAGTACTGCGCTGCGCTGATTTATAAAGACTGTTGCACAGTGGTGGCGACAAACGTCTTGAGCTCATACAACGCTAAGAGAGGGCTTAGGAATGGTCCAGACCAACCTTACGAAAGTGTGACTTATATACTTAGATGATTTACTTAGATATATTTAGCATACGAACATGTTGGGAATCGTGCCATAAGGTTAAGAGAGAGGTTAAGGAATAGGTTAAGAACTACTTTAGCGATAAGAACGTTTTGGGGAACCGGGTCCAGTCTATTTAACACCAATCCTTGAAATATGTTTCATTCATTTATGAATGCTTGTTTACATATTCTATAGTGAAATACAGAAAGTTAAATTGTAATATTGTTGGTTCATATAAAAAAAAAATAATAATAATAAAAAAACTGCCTTTTTGAGTTATGAGTGTTTTGGCTACCATATATATAAATATATTTGATTAAATAAATTAGCTTTAAATTACATTAAATTGTAGTGAAACATTTATCATTAACACAGAAATAGGTGTAGGGCAATGGAGATGCTGCTTTTAGGTTTCCACCAACGTTAAAAATAAAACTTACAGCAGCATTGTAGTTTCTTGACTTATTACACAATTATTGCATAGTGAAAACAATGATTAGTTTTTATGCATGGTTTTGATGCCAAAAACATAAGTGAACAACCTTGGGAGAGTCCAGCAGTTTATCCAAATTGGCTCTGATTTGTGATACAGTAACTTGTCCTTGATGCTTGTATCTTGGAGCTCCTAGAATAGCATAACTGATGCTTGACACTGTTGCAACAGCCATCGAATAACCTTCAGATAAAATTCAAAGTTTCAGTGGCAAGCATGTTCTGAGTGGTGTTGGATGCATAGAAGAAATTTAATTTAAATTCATATGTCTTATAAATTTAGTTGTTTCAAAAAGCCTCACCTAAATAGCTTTCATGCTCTCTTCCTGTTTGAAAGGAATAGTCTGGAAAATATTCCTGAAATCCACCTTTCCACTGGAAAGCTCCCACAGCACTCACTAACACACTTCCCTAAACAAAGCAAAACTAAACTGTCACTGGATTAGGAACATATAATGCAACTCAAGTTACTGCATATCTTTCTTTTCAAATGAGAAACTATTTTAAATCATTACACAAGAAGAAAGGGTACAATGTTGTCTTTGAGGCACAGTGTTATAGTGTTTAATTATTCCGTTATATTTTCAACCTCAGATGAAAGTATAACTATATAACCATACTATGATCATTCACTTGGTCTGAAGAAATTAATGTTAATTATTTGGTAAAGTCACATATTTACATATGATGTGAAAGCTGCGCTAAATCCATCCTGTGCAAACTCCATTCTAGAGGAATCACCTGAAGTCTGAGTTCCTGCAGCAAAGCAACAGAAGTTACAGAGATTAATCACTGATTCAAAGTCATTTAAAGCAACTATATAAAGTTTTTTTTTTTAGCTTAAATAATCCTTTTTAAATAATATTAACATTGAATAAGGCAAATGTTTCATTTCAATGCCTGTTCTCAGAGTATGTTTTTGAAGCATATACCAAATTCAGCAAAAAGGGCAGATTGCGTCAAGGCAGCAACAAATGCACATGAACAGTTAAAGTATCCATTTGTAATTATTACAGTGAATTCCACTTACTTAATTGTAAGGGGTTCCAAAGTCACAAAAATTCACAAAACTACCCACAGTTGCATTAAAGCTTTAGGGAAAAATTTTCAGTTATTCCAAAATATATATCTACAGTATAATATACCTTCAATAGCAATGATATTTTCTTCCAATTTTTGAAGAATATTATTTAGTGCATTGAAGTCTGTCACTTTAAACACATGATCGTTGTCTGGATCAGAAGCGATTGTGTTCAACTCCTCTTTTGCATAGAAATAATCAAAAGCATTGCCAATCTAGAAACAAACAAAAAAATTGTTTCTTTAAAGCATATTTATCATGTGTGGATGTTAAACTAATTTCACAAAGATGAGGAATACAAAGTAATGGGCTTTAATAAAGTAATCCACAGAATACAGGTTAGAATGAGGAGATAACATCCATAATGAAAAACAACACCAACCACTAGAAAAGGTGGTATCCCCACAATTATATTCCTTCTTAGAGAAAAAATGGTATATGTGAGGATTTCCAGTCAGGATTTAGACCGTATCATAGTACTGAGACTGCTCTCCTTAGAGTTACAAATGATCTGCTCTTATAATCTGATCGTGGGTGTATCTCTCTATTAGTTTTATTGGATCTTAGTGCTGCGTTTGACACAATTGGCCACAACATTCTTTTGCATAGACTTGAACACTTTGCTGGCATCAGTGGAAGTGCATTAGCATGGTTTAAATCGTACTTATATGACCACCATCATTTCGTAACAATGAATGAAGATACTGTATGTCATATCGATCACAAGTGCAGTATGGAGTACCTCAAGGCTCAGTACTAGGGCCACTACACTTGGTTGTGGTTGTTCTGCATGCTTAGTAAACAAACTACAGCTAGTCCAAAATGCAGCAGCAAGAGTTCTTACTAGAACCGGGAAGTATGACCATATTATCCCGGTCCTGTCAACGCTGCACTGGCTCCCTATCAAACATTGTATAGACTTTAAAATATTGCTTATTACTTATAAAGCCCTGAATGATTTAGCACTTCAGTATTTGAATGAGCTCCTTTTACATTATAATCCTCTACGTCCGCTACGTTCTCAAAACTCAGGCAATTTGATAATACCTAGAATATCAAAATCAACTGTTGGCGGCAGATCCTTTTCCTATTTGGCGCCTAAACTCTGGAATAACCTACCTTACATTGTTCGGGAGGCAGACACACTCTTGCAGTTTAAATCTAGATTTAAGACCCATCTCTTTAACCTGGCTTACAAATAACATACTAATATGCTTTTAATATCCAAATCCGTTAAAGGATTTTTAGGCTGCATTAATTAATTAGGTAAACCGGAACCGGAAACACTTCCCATAACACCCTATGTACTTGCTACATCATTAGAAGAATGGCATCTGTGCTAATATTTGTCTGTTTCTCTCTTATTCCGAGTTCACCGTAGCCACCAGATACAGTCTGTATCCAGATCAGAGGGTGACTGCAGTCACCCAGATCCAGTACGTATCCAGACCAGATGGTGGATCAGCACCTAGAAAGGACCTCTACTGCCCTGAAAGACAGTGGAGGCCAGGACAACTAAAGCCCCAGATACAGATCCCCTGTAAAGACCTTGTCTCAGAGGACAACCGGGACAAGACTACAGGAAACAGATGATTCTTCTGCACAATTCTGACTTTGCAGCAGCCTGGAATTGAACTACTTGTTTCGTCTGGTCAGAGGAGAACTGGCCCCCCAACTGAGCCTGGTTTCTCCCAAGGTTTTTTCTCTATTCTGTCACAACTTAGTCTTTGATCCAGAGACCAGCCAGGATGAGACACCAGGGCAGAGTCAAGAGAGAGAGGAGCCATGTAGCAGGTGACATAATGGAAGGCACCCTGAGGACGAGCAATGGAGATGAAGCTGCTGAAGGTGGAGACCCAGGTGGAGTCAACAGATGGAGAGCCAAGGGGACACTGGAAGTCTGGAGGGTCAAGACCTAAGTGATGGCTCATGCAACTAATGCAGAGGCAGGGACCTGGAAAACTGCAGCAGAACCAGAGTATGCGGAGGGATGGAGGGATGAGGAGAAGCCAGAGGAGTGGACAGGTCAAAGACTGATCAAAGTGGAGCTGGATGATGGGCCAAAGTGGATACAAGGAAGCAAGGAGCCAAGGTGGATCCAATGGGTCAGTGAGCTGTGTGGAAACAGCAGAAACACAGGGGATTCAGGAAGTACAGGACACACAGGAGACTTTGGAACATTTGGTATTATCTCCCCAAACCAATCAATTAAATCCTCCTCAAAAAGGTCTCCTCAAAAGTGTCCTTCTATAAGCTTCCAGATCCAATATCTACTGCATCCATCTACTGGCTCTAAAACAATCTCTTAATCTCTGTTGGACCAATCACTGTTGGTGGATGGCTGCTTTCTGGATATAGAGTCCTCAGCCAGGCTTATGGTGAATGGGCAATATTTTTTTGCTAGCACCCACTTCATAAGTATCTTCCTTTGGACCATCCACCTGAATATTTGCTTTAGACCACTTGTTCAGGCTTGTGTGGTAAAATACACAGAGTGAACAGTCCAGGTATTTCCTCTGACGTGCAAGATGAAGAATGTCCAAGAATCTCTATACTCTAGGCACAGCAGGTGTACAGCAGAAAGGTCCATGTAAATAGCATGAAGGGGAAAAAAAGAAACAAATATGATGCAAATAATTCAACTGTAATCTGGTGTTCTGTCACATGTGGGTGTTATACTAATCACATAAAAATAAGGAAATGCAAAGAAATCTGCTTAAACAAGATAATCCACAGAATACAGGTTACTTGGCAGGTAAGAATGATAGACAACATCCACAAAGAAAGATGACACCAGACTAAGAACAAAACTAAATGAAGAATAAATAAACAGGAACAAAATTAGATCATTAACTGGAACACAAGTTAACAGAACGATTAATTAGACTGAGGAAAACTAGGTCACCGGCCAGAACCAAAACAGAATGGCCTCATTACACTGCAGGTATTGATGCCCGATTTGTTGGTTATATAAATTTTTTTGAATGTCTGTTTACATGTTCTTTCAAATTTGACCAATGTCCGATTCATGTGTTTACACTTGCCATACCATTCAAAATATTGTACATGCTTAAAGAATAATAAGACATCATAACACCATGGAGAAATTGTCACACTTTTAATGGTGTACAGAAAACAGTTCCTCTGAAAATCTGATCTGCATGTTTACATGTTTTTTTTTCTATATAAATGAGGCCTGAAACCAATCTCAAAATGTTCCTGTTTACATGGTCCGTGAACACAGTTGATCTGTGTAACATATGAGCAAAAAAATGGAATTGGTTAAAACATTTAACAGACAGTATAGCTAATTTGCCACAATGCAGTATACACTTTGAGCAATACATTCATAGGAATATAAAATATTAATTAAATGTACAAAATTTTCATTTTTTTTTTATTCCCATGCAATTATTTATTTTAAGCTTTATGCACATTAAAATGTTAGCAGCTCAGAAATTAACACATGAAATTCACAACAACAGATTCAGGTATAAACTGTTTAAAATATTTAAGATCTTGAAAAAACCTACCCCTATGGCAAATCGTACGATGTTCTTTGCCTCTGCCTGTGATACTACATATGGCAATGATTTCGGGTCAGTTGACTGTCCATCAGTAATAACAAGCAAGATTTTTTTGGCTGATGGTCTTGCCCCTCCAGCTGTTATAAAAAGCTCATTCCTAGTATTTGAGATTTAGGAAAAATTGCAACCCACATAAATACCAAATAACTTGTAAATAACCAACCAGAAATGCTTAACTTCATTGCATCACTCACTTTTTACAGAAAATTTAAGCCTCTAGTTTTTCATGATAATTATGTCTCCACTCTTGACTTCAGTTCAGTGTATCATTTGTATTTCACATAATGCTTTACATTTAAACTGTTAAACTACAGATATAAATTTATATGATAACACACATTTTGCCAAATAAAATATTTTCAGATTATTATAATAACAAAAACAAAGTCTTACACAAGTTTTTGGATGGCCTTTGCAGTGTACGTTAAACCCATAAAGTATGGTATTCCTGCCACCTTACTCTCCCATGTGCTGTCTTCAATTTTGAGTTGAGCAAAATTGTAATGAATACTACAATCACCGGAGAACTGTGCAATGGCAAACTGCAACAGATAAATTCTCATTATGTGCTCTGTAAAGCCACATTTTTTTTCTGACAAAATATATTTATACATAAAAAGACACCATCATGTGTTTCACTTTTTTATATGCATAAAAATGAAAATATTTAAGGCTATTCCTACCTGTGCATCCCGCTCAGCAAAATGTTTGATCACATTTGTCACAAAAGTCTTCATGATCTGAAAATTATAATTCCCTACACTCCCTGATCCATCTAATAGAAAAGCTATGTCAATCTGACCAAGACAGTCTGGAAATAAAGAGAAGAAGAAGTGTGTTCATATGTAGTTAAAACTGTAGTAAAGTTACATCAAATGAGAAGAAAGTTGTTAAGTTAATTTTGTCATGATCTCCAGCCCGAGTGCCCATAAGCTCCACTAGAGGGCACTTATCCTGTCTTCTGGATTGTATCATGAACTGTGTTGTCTAGACTCTTTTTGTTCCATTTCCTGCCAGCTGTGTTTAATGATCTCATCCATGTTTGCACATTTAAGCCTTTGTGTTTTTGCCAGATGTTGCAAAGTCTTGCGCAATGTTGTTTTTCTCTGTGTTTCAGGATATTTACCCTGGTTTCTGTCATTGTCTTGGTTCTTTGCCAGTTTCCTTGGATTTACCTGTGTGCCTGCCTTGGACCTCTGTTGTAATGTGGATTTTTTATGCTGCTTGTTCAATGGATCATGATTATGGACTACACTCAATAAAGCTTGTATTTGTATGTCCTAGTCAAGTCTCTGAGCAGTGCACATAACAAAACATATTTACCTCTATATTTAGGGCTCGGTATTGGTGGTTTGATTTCATTGTTTGTACTTATAAAACATATGCCTCTGTAGTTGGTAGCTGCTGCACATTTCTTTGGAACGGTTGGGCCACAAATCTGGGTGAAGATGGAATTGAAACATGAATTTAAAGGAATACTGAATCAGTTAGTAATTACCGACGACAATGTCAATCATTCTTATTGCTAAAATCAGCTTAGTAGATAAAATAAAATGCTCTCATTTCATATTATACCTACATATGTGTATTAATAACATATATCAAATTAATTATATTAGATGTATTATTTTATTATATACATACAAAATGAGGTTGTTTTTCTATAATATTAAGCATGAAACAGTCTTCTCATTTCATGTATTTTAACATTTATAATTACTTTTATGAATTCAATGTAAATTTTCTGAGAATTTAATTTAAATTGATTTAGACATTTGCAAGTGTGAAATAGATATGCTATGTACTTAATATGTAACTGATCTCTATAGTGTGCTGAATAACTTACTGCCACCTTTGACGATTTTGAATCTTGAACCAAGGAAAGTCCAAGAGACATGTTGACAGCTTCTGAGGGCACTTCATTAACATACAGACAGTTCATTTTCATTAAAAAGAAAAAAAAAGTACCCATGGGGGTGAAGTGCATGCTCTCATCGCAGAATTGAGGTAGAAACTATTAAATATACTAGAAAGTCTATTATACAACATAATCTATTAAACAAACTAATGATCCTTGCTCACCTGGAGGCTTTGAACTTCTTTATAATTAAAATAATATCTCATACAAAAGCATACATTTCAATGTATGTTCTAATGTAATGCTAGTCATCAGCTTATAACTAATGATTTTTTTCTCCACTTTAACATTTCCATATATATATATATATATATATATATATATATATATATATATATATAGCCTATTTGGTGATAAGTATAACCTTAAGAGGCTGATGATGTTCTGATGGTTAAACATTTGTCTCCTTTCATTTGTTGAAAAACAAAATAAAAGTAATCCAGTGTGTCAGGACACAGAAACTATATTCCCTATTTGTAGAAAATATCAAATAATATTTCAATTATTACTATAGTACAAAACCCCAAATACCATTAATGTTCAGTGATGAGCATCTTCCTTCTGTGACCAAACAGTTATAAATCTGTCCTCTTTGACTTTGACTGATTTGAATTAAAGGATCACTCACAATTAGGCTGTAACAAAAGAGTTAAGAATATGTGTTAGGATTTAAGAATATTTGAATAAGTGTATACCATCAAACTTAAAGACTGATGTGTGTCACAGTTTGTTTTGGGTGTTGGCATAAGTTCATGTTTTCAAGTCTTTTATTTTGAAGTTTAGAATTTTATTTTAGTCATGGATCTTGTCTAGTCATGTGATTCCCTGTTCCCTCATGGCTGCGTTTCAGTCCATTCTTTATGCCCTTCACTTGCAAACTGTACACCTGGTTACTTGGATATAAGTCACTGATTACATTGCATGAGTGTCCACTACTGGTGAAACCCTTGAAATGGGATGAACTGGAATGTCCTAGGCCCTTGATCACTTAGAATCTGCTATGCAGCATTCTATATAGGCATGCTTGGGCTGTGTTATAAATGTAAAAACTAAATAATTTATATAATGTAGAGTAGTTTGGTATGGGGACAAATTAAAGGTGATTTGCGATGACACCATAATTGTGTTGCATTGTGGTCTATGGAGCATATTAAATAGGGTCTTTCCACATAAACTACTCTCGTCCACTTCAGGGGAAGTGCTTGTAGAAGTTTGAAAGTGTGTGATTAGTAGTTGAACGTACCCCAGTTGTCTTGTTCCCATTGGTTCATTGGTTCATTGGTTGCATGCGTCTAGATTATATGTCATGTTTTCATTGGTTGGTTTATGTCATGTGACCCTTACTGTTTGGTATTTATGGCCTTCATGTGGCTATTGTCTCTTCTCTAGCTTGTTTGTGTAACTTGCTCTTTGATGAGTTGTCCATGTTTATTTTTCAATTAAATTTAAGTTTATTTGTATAGAGCTTTTTACGATACAAATCATTTCAAAGCAACTTTACGGAAAATTACGTTTCTACAATATTTAGAAGTAGCTTATAGGTGGTGACTGTCAGTTTATGTACATATGGCAGGAATTTTCAGAAAAAAATAATACAAGACATAGTCAACCACACAAAGAACACTAGTAACCCTCTGAGATCTAAAGGGGTTTTGGGGGCCTGGAGAAGTTGTGTCATGCCCTGATTTTTTTCAGTTGCTTATAAACATCTAAATGGCTAAAGTCTAATATCACTGTAATCAGCACAAACTGGGCTATAATAATATGTGAGCAGAATGTATGTACAGTAAGTAGACATTGAAAAGGCCCTTTTTACCGCTGCGGGTACCGCCGCCGCGGCGTTTGTACAGTGCATTTGCAGCTTTTGACTGAGTGGTGCTTTAACCACAAGTTAACAAACAAGCGTATCAAAGCACATTTTCGCGAATAGACGTCAGTTTTGCCTCTCTGATTTGTTACATTTGACTGCTTCAGTCATGGAAAATGAAAGAAAAACACTGTAGTTTAAATATTTAGTATATTTAATATTCACAGATGAAAGTTTGGTATTCATGAAGTTATGTGCATTTCTTAGTGGAGTAGGCTACATGGATTAATATGCAAAATATCAATATTTTCATTTATTATGCCTATATTTTAATTTATATTTTAAATATAATTTTTTTTTTTCCTTTAATAAAACAACATGCATTTTTGTTATTCGTTACCCGTCCTTCATTTTGACATAACTTATTGGGAAAAATGCATTTGTCTGTAAACTGATTAAGAAATTGTTGCATGTTTAAACGTGAAGCACTGTATAATTTCGTTCCCATTATTTAGGCCTAATTTGCCTAAAACCAGAAACAAATAAAATTAAACCTAAATCTTTGAAACACTAAAGAATGGACGGATTGATAAAACGTCCTCACGATTAATCTCAAGTTCTCTCATTATAATCAACAAAATTCACACAATGTAAAAAAGAGCTTTAGTTATTGACAACTTAAGTGTTTTTAAAGGGATTCTTCTTTACTTGCTTTTAAAGTAGGACAATAGCATATGGCCTAAAAAAAAATCCTATATTTTATTTTTATTTTAGAATAATAAAATCTGATTTATGATTTAAAGTGATTTTTATATCAATATTCAAATGACAAAGAAATTTTACAAAACAAGTTTTAATATAGTTCTTTATCATTCATTTAGCAGTCAAATTTATAACTGCAACAAGATTATTAAAAACAAAACAGAAATGTTATTACCTTAATGCTGGAAAGACCTTTATTTTTATTTATTTAATACTAGCCCATCATGCATCTAACCATCGCTCAACTTTAAGAGCTGTTAAGATTAAAACTGGCAGCTTAGCAGTGAGCCAGTCATGGACGGAGGACCTGTTAATATATTTTCTAGTTTATATTTGCATCTCGTTATGCTGCTGGTTTAGTTTAGTTTTTTATTTTATTTTATATATATAACATATTTGTAGGGCTGTCAAAAATAGCGCGTTAACAACCTTAATTAGTTGTTTGTCGTTAATTACGTCAAATTTTTTAACGCATTTCAGAACGTGAAAATATCGATCCTAAAGTATTGTGGCAGAGCAAATGAACACCTCCTAAAAACAAGAGTGCCCAGAGTGCAGAGGGCGCATGTTTGTGTTTCTGAGTTCATTCTTTCGAGTTTCTCTATGCATAATTTCATAGATATGTGGCTATATTTAACCACTGGTTCACCTAAAACTCTTACACTATCTGTAGTTAAATGGCATGGTTTGATATAGTGCTCAGGTAAATTTGATTAAGTAAATGTTAAACTTTTGAAATTCAGAAAAAAAAGAACCACATATTGATGAATCAATACATGAAAATTATGTATCTGTGTCCTGTTATTTATCTTTTGGTACGCATTTCAGAAAAAAAAAATGGTTAGGATTCAGGTGTAATTGCAAATAGTGATTAATCATGATTAATCCACTGAAAATGCTGATTAATTTGATTAAAAATTGTAATCATTTGACAGCCCTACATATTTGTAAATTTTTTTCTGAAAAGTCTGTCTAAACTTGATGACATCACGCTATAGTGTCAAATCATCTATACACAGTGTCAGAACATTTTGTCATAAACAGAACGAGCATCAGTTCACTGATGGGGATCGTGTCCAGTGTATCCATCACTGGGTTCTGTTGTCTATTGTTGGATCGCTCCACTTGTGTCCGGTGTAGACCTGGCATGCGTTTTTTATTGTTTTATTTTACAGCCCTGCTTGTTTTAATGTTTTTATTAAATATCTGTATTGACTGCATGGTCATATTATCGAATATGCGACCCATGTGAGTGATAGCACCCCGTCGTAAGGCCAGCACGAGTGAGGGCCTATAGCTGACACAGAATACACTGGGTAGCATTTTCCAGCTGGACGTATGCTAGCAGGCTGCCTGCCCATGGAACGACTTACAGAACGCAGGTATCCACCAAGGTGGTGATACATAAGAACTCTGAGGTACCCAGCCCGCAGGGTGGAAGTTTCAATGACAGAGCTGGCAAGGGTGCTTGCCAAGGGAAAGACATATGCTGCGGAGAGACTTACTGTGGACATACACACGTGGGATTGCCCAGAAAAGGGGAATCACAACACATGGGGGCACCTAGTCCCACACAGGGCTGACCAAAGGGCATGTACGCAAGTGTTGGACATAAACAGTGCTGGAGGAACCCAGAGTTCTGACTGAGGACCTCACCTGAGGGGAATAGTGCACCCATCCAGTCCGCAGAGTGGATCCAGTATCGCAGCAAGCGGATTGACACCGAGCAGGTACTTACTGGCCCGAAGGGGCGAGTACCCGGGAAGACACGGGCTCTACACAGAGATTATAAAATCTTGCGAAGGAGTTAGGTGTCGCCCAGCCTGCAGCTCTACAGATGTCTGTCAGCGAGGCACCATGCGCCAGTGCCTAGGAGGAAGCTACACTTCCCTAGCCAAGCTAAACCTAGCCTTTCTATTCTGCTGGCCTCCATAGCAGACAAAGAGCTGGTCTGAGGTCCTAAGGCACTGAGTTCTGTCCACGTAGGTGTGGAGCGCACGTACTGGACAGAGCAGTGCCAGGGCTGGGTCTGCCTCCTCCAGGGGGAGCACTTGCAAGTTCACCACCTTTAATCTCCCTAAAAGGAGTGGTGGGAACTTTGGGCACATACCCAGGCCGGGGTCTCAAGATAACTCTGAGAGTTAGCCGGCCCGAATTCCAGGCATGCTTCGTCAACTGAAAATGCCTGCAGGTCCCCGACCCTCTACACCGAAGCCAAAGCCATCAGGAGCGCAGTTTTCATATATAAAAACTTCAGCTCTACTGAGAGCAAGGGTTTGAAGGGAGCTCTCTGCAGTGCCGATAGAACCACTGCAAGGTCCCAAGAGGGGACTTGCTGAGGGTGAGGCGGATTGAGCCTCCTTGCTCCTCTCATTAACCTAATGATCAGATTGTGCCTCCCCAGAGACTTACCTTCAACAGGGTCATGGTGAGCTGAAATGGCGGCCACCTTCCGTGACCCGTCCAGAACTCACACAAGTAGGTTCCACAGATCGGGACATGGGTGCCAGAGGGTGCCCTGTGTCTGAGATAGAAGGCCCTTCCTCAGAGGAATTGGCCAGGAAAGGGCCGAGAGGGCTCGTTGGGAGCACGATTGAGCCTGCCCAGAATGTGAATGGCACGAAGCAACCTCAGATGCTTGTGACTCCACAAGAGGAGATGGCGAGCGAGTTGCGACATGCGGTGGGAGCGTAGACCACATATGGAGTAACCCGAGCGGTATGACCGCCGCCGTGGACGCCATATGTCCCAGGAGCCTCTGAAACACTTTAAAAACACCTCAAATTGTCTCAGGCAATTCAGCAGTGACTGCACACGCTTATACATAAGCCACACGAACATGGCGACCGAGTCTATTTCCATAACAAAGAAAAGAGATCCTCTGCACAGGGGAGAGCTTGCTCTTTTCCCAGTTGACTTGAAGACCCGGTCGGGCGAGGTGTCTGAGCACCAGACCCCTGTGTTTGCACAACCGCTCTCGAAAGTGAGCTAGGCTCAGCCAGTAGTCAAGGTAATTGAGGATACGGACACCTTGTTCCCTGAGATGAGCCAGGGATCCCTCCGCGACCTTCGTAAAGACGTGGGGAGACAGGGCCAACCCGAATGGGAGAACCTTGTACTGATATGCCTGCCCCTTGAAAGCAAACCGAAGAAATGGTCTGTGTCGAGGAAGAATGGAGACAATAAAGTACGCATCCTCCAGGTCGATCGCTGCAAACCAATCCATCGGATGAATGCATTCGAAAATGCGTTTGGGCATTAGCATCTTGAACGCGAGTCTGTGCAGAGCTCGGTTCAAGGAACGCAAGTCCAGGATTTGATAGATTGAAACAGGGCCAGTGGCGGAACAAAAAGAAAACGAGAACAAAAGGATTCTTTCCCGGCCCTCCTCCCTGGGAAGGAGTGGTCCTGCTACCATCTCCTGACAAGCTGACGTCTCCAACTCCGGGTCGCCCGTCTCAGGAATGCCGCTTGGCCTGGCGTTTGGCAGGCTTAGGGGCAGAGACGGGTTGCGCCACCCTTCTGTTTTGTTTTGTTCACATGTCTTTGTACGTTCGTATGTTTGTTGTATGGGCGCAGTCGGGCTTTGGCGGGTAAACATTGCATCAGCCAAACCGAGCAGACGAAGAGTGGATACTTGTGGCAAAACAGTGTTCACCTGTCTATATATATTTCACTGTGGACCTTCTGTGTTTTTGGCACTGTAAATAAATTACACCTTGCACGAGAGTGCTCTGCGAGTAAGCCATCATTTGTTTACATCCACACGGACCCAAGTTACCTTTATTCCCTTCCCCAGAAGTGAGCAGTGGCGGTCGCTTCATCACAAACTGAACTGTAATGATGACATGACCGAATTAAATGATGAACTGTCATTCATGATGAACATCATCATCAAAAATAAATATATTGGTTTATACAATCCTCTTTTATCTTTAAATGGTCCAGATTGATTGAAAACTGACTTTTTTATTTTAGACTGTGCAAAGTTCGTTATTATGTTCATCAATATGAACTGGACAAGAGGCTTCCTACTTCTGTGTAAAATTATAGAGTGACGAAGGTAAGCACATTATTGGCATGATTTTTTTTTTTTTTGTCAACATTTCTGTCAATGTTGTGCTTTCCAGACATTATGAGTGGATGTGTTGCTCTCACCTTGATGCATCTTTCTGTATAACCTTATAGCCAAAGGATACATTCTTTGGTTCAGTGAATGTTTTCCAGGAAGAAGGATCAATGTTGAAGGCCGTCACTGACTGAGACACTAAAGTGTTTAGAAATTAATATAAAAAAGACAGAATTAGTAAATAGAGACTGCATTTTTTACATAATTAAAATGAATAAAATGTATATTTCCAATTCCGCTTGCTTAGTTGGACACTCCAGTCATGCTAAAATACAGGATGTAATAGGTTAACCATTGTCAAACACCTGCTCAGCAGCTGCTCATCACTGTGTAGCATTAATTGAAGTTATTACAAACTGATTACAAATTACAATTTCTTATGATCAAAATAAATAAATAAATAAATAAAACACATGCTACTGTCACAGTATGGGTGCAGGAGAGAATTATGTTAACAAGGCAGATGATGATACAAAGGGCCCTATTTTAATGATCTAAATGCAAAGTGTAAAGCGCACGGTGCAGGTGCACTCAGGGCGTGTCCAAATTTTCTGGGTTTTATGAAAAAACGCTTTCCCGCCAAACACGGAATTTTCCGGGTATCCGTGTTTTAGGTGGTATACGGTAAGGAAGACTGTTGCGCATGCTCTGAAAGAGTGCGTAACTTTTTGATCAAAGAAACCGACTGCGATCGTCTCTAACATGAATGGAGTATGTTAGCGAGAATGTAGGTCAAACTATCTGACGGACAAATGAAGAGGTATACGGCTGATCAAGTACTGGAGGTGTTGATGGACTCAGAGTCCGATCGCTCCTTATTTGATCATTCTGAATCTGATCAGGACGAAGTAGTCAGTGAGACAGATTCACATGTCGTCACAGAAAGTTCTAGTCACGGACGAGCAGCAGATAGTTTATTCACCCGTCGATCTGGACGAAAGCATAGTTCACCTGTGTGTCGAAGAGTGGACAGTGACAGTTCAAACAGTGATACTTCGGACAGTGAGTGGACACATTCAAGGCCAAGATCTCAGTCGTCTTTCCCAGGTGGCAGAACGTGTAGAGGTAAGATAAGAAAATATATGAGAGCGTGTTCTATTCGTTATACACATGCACAATGTTGGATAATATATATATATATATATATATATATATATATATATATATATATATATATATATATATATCACACATACACACACACACACACACATTATAGTGTGTGTGTATGTGTGTGCATGCATTTATGTGAGACTGTGTGCATAAATATGAGAGTGTAATGGCCTATTTTTTTTCTCTTTTTGTGCACATTTTCCACATTGTAATATGTATTTACAGGTGAAACTCGAAAATTTTGCATATCGTGCAAAAGTTTATTTATTTCAGTAATTCAACTTAAAAGGTGTAACTAATATATTATATTGACTCATTACATGCAAAGTTAGATATTTCAAGCCTTAATTTGTTATAATGTTTTTGATTATGGCTTACAGCTTATGTAAACTCCAAATTCTAAATTAGAATATTGTAAAAAGGTTTTCATAAGCTGTAAGCCATAATCAAAGTTATAACAAATAAATGAGTGGCATGAAAAAAACTTCCCTTCACTGAGAATCCTGGGCCTATCGGTGAAGCTGCTGCTCTTGAGTCAGAACAACCTGTAGACTTTGCCGAGTTGTTCATTTCTGATGTACTGATTCAGAACATTGTTGATCAGACCAACCTGTATGCAGATCAGTGTATTCAGGCTATGGATGACACTTCAAAATATGCCAGATGTCATGCATGGAAGCCTGTCACAGTTTCAGAAATGAAAACTTTCATGGGCCTCCTTTTTCTCACTGGTATCATTCATAAGCCTGAACTTGAAATGAACTGGTGTACAGATGACAAGTTAGCTACTCCCTACTTCAACAAGGTCATGCCTCGCAACAGGTTTGAAATCATAGGGAGATTTCTTCACTTCAGTGATAATACAACAAGGCCAGACAATTGTACTGACAGGCCTTACAAAATCCGCCCTGTCTTGGATCACCTTGTGTCCAAATTCTGCGAAATGTATCAGCCCAAGTCAAACATTTGCATTGATGAGGGCATGTTTCTGTGGCGTGGCGCCTAGCTTTCAGGGTGTACAATTCCCAGAAACCCATCAAATATGGAGTAAAATCGTACATATTGTGCGATTCTGATACAGGCTACTGTTTTAACATGAAGCCCTATTGTGGGGAAAGCGCTAACCTGGGAGACACGGTTGTCTCTCTTCTTGGTCATTCGAGATGTCAGAAATGCTGACCTAATGATTGGGGAAACAATAATGCGTCACAACGAAAATGTGATAGTCTTGGCATGGAGAGACAAACAAACAGTGAAAATGGTTACAACATTCCATCAGAACAACATGGAACGTGTTGAGGTATGGCAGAGAGGCCACCAAGAAAAAGTTGCAAAGCAAAAACCAGCATGCATTGTTGAATACAATCATGAAATGAATGGTGTTGACAAACTAGACCAAAACTTTATTTACTACCCATTTATCCGGAAGTCACACAAGTGGACAAAGAAATTTGTCATGTACCTGTTTCAGATCAGTCTGTTCAACGCTTTTGTCATTTACAAAGCGAAAAGCCCACAGGGTAATTGTAACACTCTTCTCTCATTCATCCAGAGTGTTATAAAATCATGGACCAGCCAAGAGTGTGCTAGTTGTGGGGAGAAAAGTGCTACTGAAAACACTCAAGAGCACCATACAACACTGACCCAAAAAACAGGCTGAATGTCAGTTTTGCTGTTCATGCACTTGTTCCAATCCTGCCCACTCCCAAAAAGTAACACCCAACCAGAAGATGCAGAGTTTGTGTACGTAAGGGGTTGCGGAAGGAGACCTCGTTCTACTGCAAAAGTTGTGGCGTCCCCCTTACATCCTAGGAAATGTTACTCTGTGTACCACTCAAAAGCAAATTACAGTGCCTAAATGTAATATATTTTAGATTTATGTTTAATTGTAATATATTTTGGAAGGTTTTATATATGATGAAAACGACATCTGAATGTATTCTGCTTGAAAATGCACTTGTTTGATAAAAATGCCTTTTTCTCAGCTTTTTATCCAGAATGTTTATCCTTTGTTTGACAAAACCTATCTATGTTCAGGTGGGAAAAAAAAATAAAAATGAAGATAAAATAAAATAGTTTTTTTCTGTTTAAAAGCAGAGGCTCAGATCTTTATTTTGATATGTAACATGTTCATATATTCATAGAAGAAAATATTCTGTGGGCCATTAAAATGCCCAGGCAAGTCAAATTGCTGCTAACCAGCATCAATTGAATCGTTTGACTTCGATCACAGGGGAACTGGTAAAGGCTGTTCAAAGACTCCACAGCACTGCCGTAACGTCACCACCACCGGCAGCTGCCGCCATTGCCCACGCGGCAGGAACGCCAGCGCAAGTTAATCCACGACTGGCTTACCCGGAGAAATTTGACGGGGATTCTACCAAGTGTAAGGGCTTCCTACTGCAATGCTCGCTGTTCGTCGAGCAACTTTACACTACTGATGCTGGTAAGATCGCCTTAGTTTGCTCACTATTGGGTGGTTGTTCTGCACGCTTGGTAAACAAACTACAGCTAGTCCAAAATGCAGCAGCAAGAGTTCTTACTAGAACCAGGAAGTATGACCATATTAGCCCGGTCCTGTCCACACTGCACTGGCTCCCTATCAAACATCGTATAGATTTTAAAATATTGCTTATTACTTATAAAGCCCTGAATGGTTTAGCACCTCAGTATTTGAATGAGCTCCTTTTACATTATACTCCTCTACGTCCGCTACGTTCTCAAAACTCAGGCAATTTGATAATACCTAGAATATCAAAATCAACTGCGGGCGGCAGATCCTTTTCCTATTTGGCGCCTAAACTCTGGAATAACCTACCTAACATTGTTCGGGAGGCAGACACACTCTTGCAGTTTAAATCTAGATTAAAGACCCATCTCTTTAACCTGGCATACACATAACATACTTATATGCTTTTATTATCCAAATCCGTTAAAGGATTTTTAGGCTGCATTAATTAGGTAAACTGGAACCGGAACACTTCACATAACACCGTACTTTCTACATCATTAGAAGAATGGCATCTACGCTAATATTTGTCTGTTTCTCTCTTGTTCCGAGGTCACCGTGGCCACCAGATCCAGTCTGTATCCAGATCAGAGGGTCACTGGAGTCACCCGGATCCAGTACGTGTCTAGACCAGATGGTGGATCAGCACCTAGAAAGGACCTCTACTGCCCTGAAAGACAGCGGAGACCAGGACAACTAGAGCCCCAGATACAGATCCCCTGTAAAGACCTTGTCTCAGAGGAGCACCAGGACAAGACCACAGGAAACAGATGATTCTTCTGCACAATCTGACTTTGCTGCAGTCTGGAATTGAACTACTGGTTTCGTCTGGTCAGAGGAGAACTGGCCCCCAACTGAGCCTGGTTTCTCCCAAGGTTTTTTTCTCCATTCTGTCACCGATGGAGTTTCGGTTCCTTGCCGCTGTCGCCTCTGGCTTGCTTAGTTGGGGTCACTTCATCTACAGCGATATCGTTGACTTGATTGCAAATTAAAACAGACACTATTTCAACTGAACAGAGATGACATCAATGAATTCAATGATGAACTGCCTTTAACTATCATTTTGCATTATTGAGACACTGTTTTCCAAATGAATGTTGTTCAGTGCTTTGGCGCAATGTATTTTGTTTAAAGCACTATATAAATAAAGGTGATTGATTGATTGATATTAACAGGAAGAGCTTTGGAATGGATAACGGCTGTATGGCGCGAGGATGGAACAGCGTTCACCACTTTCACTAACTTTCTGGTGCGATTCCGTGAGGTGTTTGATCACCCGTGAGGTGTTTGGTGGGTGAGCGTCTGCTTGAGTTGTCGCAGGGAGAATTAACAGCAGCGGAATATGCCATGAACTTTCGTACACTGGCTGCTCAAACGTCATGGGTGAGTGACACGCTGAAAGTATTGTTTCGCAAGGGGCTTAATCACGAACTGCAAACCGAACTCGCTTGCCGTGATGAGGGGAGAACCCTGAATGATTTCATTTCGCTAACTATCACCATTGACAACCTACAACGCTCTCGCCGTGTCAGCGCTCAACGCCTATTTCCCGTTACGACAACACGATCCGCAGAAACTACAGAACCCATGCAGATCAACTCCTATCATCTGACAGCTGAGGAACGCCACCGCCGCATATCTAACCGACTCTGTCTCTACTGTGCCGCTCCGGGGCATCAACGAATTACTTGTCCGTCACGTCGCTCTTCTTGTACTTCTAAATCAGTGAGTGCATCTTTAAATTCAGTCAGTCCCCTAAACTGTGTCTCAGTCCCTCTTGTAATCAAGACTAACAATGATCGTGTGGCTACCACTGCTCTACTTGACTCAGGAGCAGCTGGGAATTTTATCTCTGAAGAATTTGCCAAAAAGAATAACATTTCTCTAATTTCATGTACAAATCCTTTATCTGTAGCCACAATAGATGGACGCCCTTTGGGGTCTGGACTGATTACTCACCTCTCTCAAGAACTGCCAATGTTTACCGGTCTGCTACATCAAGAAACCATTCAATTCTACGTGCTCCCTGTATCTAACACTTCTGTTATTTTGGGCTTGCCCTGGCTCAGACTGCATGACCCTCATGTATCGTGGAGAGAGGGACAAATTCTTAGATGGAGCACCCAGTGTCAGAAATCATGCCTTCCGACCATCTCTCCCATGCCTGTGCAAGTCGTCACGTTAGACTCGGAGTCCACCAGCATTCCAAATATACCCAAGGAGTATCACGATCTCGCCACCGCCTTCAGCAAGGTACAAGCAAACACATTACCACCACACCGCAGTCACGATTGTGCCATTGATCTAATTCCAGGTTCCTCACCACCCCGGGGCCGAGTATTTCCATTATCATTACCCGAGTCAGAAGCTATGGCCAAGTACATCGAGGAGGAGTTGGAGAAGGGGTTCATACGTCCGTCCACTTCTCCTGCTTCAGCTGGCTTCTTCTTTGTACGTAAGAAGGATGGAGGTTTGCGCCCTTGCATCGATTATCGTGGACTCAACGAGATAACGGTAAAATTTCGCTATCCACTTCCACTGGTGCCCTCTGCATTAGAACAGTTACGAACTGCACAATACTACACCAAATTGGATTTGCGCTGCGCATACAACCTCATCCGCATTAGGGAGGGGGACGAGTGGAAAAACAGCTTTCTCAACCACCAATGGGCACTACGAATACCGGGTTATGCCGTTCGGACTGGTCAATAGTCCTTCGGTTTTCCAATCATTTGTCAATGACATCTTCAGAGACATGTTAAACAGGACTGTTATCGTATACATTGACGATATCTTGATCTATTCAGATACCCTGGAGGAACATATCCAACATGTGAGGGCCGTGCTGCAGTGACTCATTGAACACCAACTCTATGCCAAGGCGGAGAAGTGTGAATTCCCTACCACCTCTACCACCTTCCTGGGGTACGTCATCAGTCCAGAGGGGGTCGCGATGGATGAGAGCAAAGTCAACGGCGTTCTCAAATGGTCCGAACCCAAAACACTAAAGGAACTCCAACGCTTTCTGGGGTTTGCTAATTTCTACTGCCGTTTCATCAGAAACTTCAGCTCTGTGGTCAGTCCCCTCACGTCAATGGTCAAAAAGGGAACCCATCGGCTACACTGCTCAGAGGCTGCTCTCCAAGCATTCCAAGAACTAAAAAGACAGTTTGTGACTGCACCCATACTCCACCATCCTGACCCATCTCTTCCGTTTCTCGTCGAAGTGGACGCCTCCAACACTGGTATCGGGGCTATTCTCTCTCAACGCCAGAGTTCTACCGCTAAACTCCACCCATGTGCCTTTTACTCCCGCAAACTCAATGCTGGTGAACGTAACTACGACGTAGGGGACCGTGAACTCCTCGCCATGAAGGCGGCCTTTGAGGAGTGGAGACACTGGCTGGAGGGGGCCAACTTTCCTTTCACTGTACTAACAGATCATAAGAACCTTGAGTATTTGCGCTCAGCCAAGCGCCTCAATCCACGGCAGGCAAGATGGTCATTGTTTTTCTCCCGATTCGACTTTTCAGTTACCTACCATCCGGGCTCCAAGAACACAAAGGCAGATGTGCTATCCCGTATTCACGAAGATGAACAGATCTCATCCGAACCTGAATCCATACTCCCTTTCAAGGTAATCATTGCACCCGTACAATGGGACATCATGACGCTTATCCAGCAACACAACTCTCAACATGCACCTCCAACAACTTGCCCTCCTGATAAGGTTTACGTACCACCCACTCTACGCGATCAAATACTCAACCACACGCACTGTCTGCCCGCATCCGGCCATCCAGGTATCACGGCTACCATTCATCTGCTTCAGAACTGGTTCTGGTGGGAATCATTACCCAAAGACACCACTGCCTTCATCCAACAATGCCAAACCTGTAATGCGCACAAGACTCCACGCCAATTTCCAGCCGGATTACTCCAACCACTCCCTTTCCCACAACGACCTTGGTCCCACATTGCAATAGACTTTATCACTGATCTACCTGTCTCTCAAGGTAACACTGTCATTCTTACTGTGATTGATCGATTCTCCAAAGCCTGCCGCCTTATTCCCCTGCCCAAACTGCCTACTGCTCTGCAAACTGCTGAACTACTCTGTAACTGGGTCTTCCATCTCTACGGACTACCAGAAGATATCGTCTCCGATAGGGGCCCTCAGTTCACATCTCGTCTCTGGAAAGCCTTCTTCCAAGCCCTCGATGTAAACATGAGCCTGACCTCCTGTTACCACGCTCAATCCAACGGTCAGGTCGAAAGACTCAATCAGGAACTCACCCGGTTCCTGAGATCATACTGTAGTTCCAACCAAGAAGATTGGGCCCGGTACCTCCTTTGGGCTGAGTACGCACAGAACTCCCTGGTCAAGCCAGCTACTGGTATCACCCCCTTTAATTGCATCCTAGGCTATCAGCCTCCCATGTTTCCCTGGTCCGGGGAACCCTCCAACGTACCCGCCGTCACGGACTGGTTGCAACGCAGTGAGGAGACTTGGAACCAAGCTCATGTACATCTTCAATGAGCCATCCGCCATCAAAAGGAAAATGCTGACCACCGTCGGCGTCCTGGGGCTGTATACCAACCAGGACAATGGGTGTGGCTCTCTACCCGAGATCTCCATCTTCGACTACCCTGCAAGAAGTTGAGTCCAAGGTACGTGGGTCCTTTCAAAATTACACATCAGATCACTCCTGTTTCATTCCGTCTCGCATTACCTGACACCTATCGCATTTCTCCCACTTTTCATGTATCTCTGCTCAAGCCCACTGTTGTCCCTGGAGAGGAGGGAGAGGGGAGGTCCTGTGAGCAGAGTCCCCAGCCCGTCCAGATTGAGACTGAGGAAACTTACCAGGTGCGAGAACTTCTTAACTCCAGACGTCGTGGACGCATCCTGCAGTATCTGGTCTGGGGTACGGTCTGGAGGAACAATCCTGGGTCAATGCTGACGACATACTAGACCCCAACCTCATCACTGAGTTTCATCGGTTACATCCGGAGAGACCGGCCCCTCGACCACGCGGTAGACCCCGACGTCGTCTACCATCTCGCGCCAGGAGTCGCTCGCAGGGAGGGGGCTCTGTCACAGAGACGAACCCCGTGATTCCCTCTACTGGCCAGCAGAGGGCCCCATCTCCTGAATATTGACTCTCACGCACCCACACACTCACTTAAACTGATTCACAACTACACTACCCATCTACCCCGTGCCTTGGACTCTGATCACCACTTAGGTGCAGCTCATTTGTACTGCTATATAAGCTGCACAACTACATCAGCTTAACGCGAAGTCTTGTTTTGCTCCGGCTGCCATTTCCAAGCGTTATTTCCCATGTTTCGATTTCCCGTTTACCAGTTCTGTTTGTTTGCCGTTTCTTGAACCATTGCCGCCCGCCTCTTGACCTTGGATTGTTTATTGGACTCTGTATATTGCCTGTGACCCCGATCTATTGCCTGTGTTTGACGACGATTCTGGTTATCTCTACTGTTGTGTTTGCTGGTCTTGACCCCTGCCTGTACAACCACGAGTTGTTTAATAAAGCTTGCAAGATGGATTCCCCGTCTGGTGATGACTCATTACACCGACTATCTGAGAGCAATAATATTAATTCCTTTAATGGGGGCGCAGCCAGATTATGAATTACTCTGTAAACTAAACAAACATTGGTAAAGCATATAAAATTGTCAAAAGTCAAGAGTTTGTGCTTTTGGATGATATTGCAGTAGTGATAACCTGATGGCTTTTTATCTAATACTTTGAGAGTTTGTTTATATAGCATTTGTAGTGGAGCAAGTATTGTTTTTCCGGTTTGTGACCAACTTGTGATGCAGTATGTAAAATGTGAGAAAATCATTGAGTGCATATACAATTTGGCAGCATCTAGAGATAACTGATTACAAATGTGTCTAAAATTAAATTTAACTGTATTAAAAAACCTGCTTTATATGTTTCTTAAAAGACAACTGTGAATCAATAGTAACTCCCAGATATTTAAAATGTGACACAATCTGGATTTTTTCCCCATGTACAACGACATCTGGTTGATTTTCATTTTTCCTTATATAAAAATACATACACGCAGTTTTACTGACATTTAGCGTCATGCAAGACTCAGAGAGCCAAGTGGCAATTTTGCCATTGCTGCTGTTAATTTGGTTGCCACTTCATATCTGTCTCTTCCATGTGCCAGAATGACTGTGTCATCTGCATACATTTGGGTGTCAACTTGAGGACATGCTAGTGGTAGATCGTTAACATATAGGGCCCTATCTTGCACCCAGTGCAATTGACTTTGTACACCGACGCATGTGTCATTCCTATTTTGCACCCGCGCAAAGCGCGCTTTTCCCTCCACAGAAGCACGTCGCTAAACTAGTGAATGAACTTGCGCTCCCTGTGCGGTTCAGCGCAAAAAAGGAGGCGTGTTCCGGCGCAAACAATCCCTGGTGCTATTTTGCTGTTCCATTAAACAATTGCGCCACTGACCAGAAAAAAACCTAGTCTAAAGTCAGTGGCGCGTTGCGCGTTGTTCATTATGCTATTTTAAGGGCGCAAGCTTGACCATAATGTATAGCGTGCACAACGCACATACACTTTGCTCATGTAATCTACACAGATGCAACAGTTATTTTTGCAAATCATAAATTGTTACACTAAAAAAATATTAACACATGAGATGACGGAAATCATTGTGAAATCTTGCTTACAAATTATTCAGGCTAATTGTAGTAATTAAGGATCAGACCTGTTTGCCCGATAGTGGCAAGACATATATGTATATAAGGACATCTGACAAATTTGTTTGTCCGTCAAGAACCAGGAAAAAAAAAAAATCGATGAAACAATTGTGGCTATTTCCTCCCACGCCTGTTTAACCGACACTATTTTGGGTGGGTTTCTCCCATCCCCATACAACACAACTTCTCTGTCTTTCACTGCTCTTACAAGAACATCGGTCTCCTCGGCTGTGAACCGCTCCTGGCGTGCGCCTGGTAAATACGCCATAATAATAGCAATCCATAATGGAACTTGCGCACCTGCTTTTAAAGGGAATGTTGGATGACGCTCCGATTGGTTTATTTCACGTTACGCCCAAACCACACCTATGAATAATGAAGCTACTTCAGACCAACCCATTTTAGATTTGCGCCGGGCGCAAGAGCCATTTATCCCGCCGGGAAAATAGCAACAGCGCCGAGACCCGCCCACAAAGTTACTTGCGCTTCGCGCTTTGACACTTGCGTTTCAGATCGTTAAAATAGGGCCCATAGACTGAATAACAAAGGGCCTAAGACTGAGCCTTGCGGGACGCCAACAGAACAGCAACTGAAAGATGACATTTTATTCCCAACTCTGGTGAGATAGGACTCCATCCATTTCATAGCATTATCAGAAAAATTTAACTTTGACAACTTGGAAAGAACAACATTATGATTTAATGTATCGAAAGCTTTTTTTAAATCCAGAAAAACTGCTCCTGCAGCACTCCCACTGTCTAGTTTTGATTTGATTTTTTCAACAAAACAAAGTAGTCATTTCGGTCGAGTAATTTTTCCTAAAACCAAATTGCATTGGATGAAGTATTTGTCCAGAATTTAGAAAGTCGGTTAACTGCTCAGTTACCACTTTTTCTGCAATTTTTGATGCCACCGGCAAAATGCTGATAGGTCTATAGTTAGCCACATCAGTAGGTTCCCCTGCCTTGAAAATCGGAACTAACACTGCATTTTTCCAGGCAGCTGGGAAAATTGATTGCTTTATCTATAAATTGACTAGGTGTGTAATGGGGGTGCTAAGGGAGTGAATATTGTTCTTTAACAATGTTGAATCCCACTTGAATGTGTCCTTTGCCTTTGAGAGCTTTAAAGTGCTTATTGTCTTACAAATTTTATTTTCAGGAATTTCAGTTATCTAAAAAATGGTCTTATTATAATCTGGTGTTGCTATATTTTTAATTCTTGCACCAAAAGTGTAAAATAAGTATTAAATACAGAAGCTATTTCACTGGGGTCATTATTTAAAATTCCATAAATTTTTAGCTCATGTCCATTTCCCTGATTTTGCTTCTTGTCTTTCTTTGTTAATTTATTTATGTTGCTCCATATCAATTTACTATTTCCTTTTCCGTCTTTCCTTTCCTTAGTTCATTAACCACTTTATTACGAAGGTTTGAACAAATTTGTCTGTCAGTAATTAATTTAGACTTCAGTGCTACTTTCAAGGCAAAGTCACGTTTTTTCATCAGGTCCCACAAATGGTCATTAAACCATGGTAGGTTGCCCTAACGCCGTCCATTTTTAAAAGTTTTTTTTTTCTTTAAGTCTATTTATTGTACCAATGAAGGACTCACAGGAAGCATCTATATGATCTATGAGCAAAACATCCCTCCAATCAGTTTGACTTAGTTCTTCCTTAAACGCATTCATATCATGTTTCCCTATTCCATATGAGTTTTTGATTATCTCTCGTTGGTAAATAATCCGTTTTTTTGTTAATTTCCTTGCAATAAGAGTCATGTTATGATCTGAAAAAACCATCTCTGGTTTGTTACTGAACATAAGATCAATTTGTGTTTTTGAGACGTTTGTTATTCGTGTGGGTCCATCTATTAGTTGAGTCAGTTCAAACTTTTCTGTAAGTGCTTTTAGCTTTTTTCTAGTTGCTTTTTCAGTCCAATTTAAATTAAAATCGCCCAGAACTATACATTCTTTCTTTGTATCCAATATTTTAAGCAGGTTCTTAAAATTTTCATAAAACGTGACATCATATGACGGTGGTCTATACACACCAATCACATTAAATGACATCTGCTGAGAGAGAGTAATAGTAATGGCAATACATTCAAGTTCATTTACACATGTTAGATCAATTTGTTCGCATCTAATGTTATCTCTCACATACATAAGTAGCCCGCCGCCTCTTCCCTTGTTTCTGTCCTTTCTGAAAACCTTGTAGCCAGGCATGATGAACGAGGTTTCGGGTGACGATTTGGTTAACCATGTTTCAGACAAACAGAGGAAGTCCAAATTTGAGTCGGAAAAAAGGTTTTCTAGTTGTTCCGTTTTTGCTCTTACACTACGAATGTTAAGGTGACCTCCGATGAGGCCCCTTGGCTTTGCGCATGGGTCCCAAATAATTTTGGAGTGCTGAACAGTTTGGAAGAGACCGATGTTGAAATGTTTTGTAACCGCCGGGTTTCCGTGTGAGTGTCTCTGTTTGTCGGCATTACCTGGAGTTCCGAGCGTGCTCGCCGGGGGTAGATCTTGCATCACGATGGGTCCTGGGTTCAGCTGGACATCACCAGCAAGGAGAAGTGTAGCAAACAGGTATGTGAACAGCTTTCTGTAAAAGTGTGGAGCTTTAGATCTATCACTCACGGTGTTAGTTTGCTCACATGGTGCTGTTGCTCTTCCATCCCGTAGTATTGCCGTGTAGAGGGTGAATCGGCTCCATTCATTATGTATAACAGGTTGTGTTGGTGGTAGTGCGGTGTCTCGTGAGATCACCTGATCACTATAATATAGACCAAAAAGGCAGATCGCTGTATAAAGTCCTCAGTCCTCGGTACATACCGGTACTTGTTTTTTGTAGTATGGTTACGATCATAGCATTTTTCAGCCACTTTAGACGGTGCAGATGAAAACAGACATAAAAGTTTGGTGAGCACACCTGCGGCTCCTGCCAAGCCACCGCCCGCCATGATTAATCCACCCAATCAAACATTACTCATCCACTATATAATGGCTTGTCTCACGTCTTGTGTTTGTGAAATCGTTGTTTAATGTTTGATATGGTTACCCTGTTCGTCTGGCTCTCAGTGTTGTTTGCGTTTGGATGTCTGTGTTTCCCTAGAACCTCATCCACTCTTCGCACGTTCACTCAGCCACGGACACTTACCTTCGGCTCTATTCCCCGCAGTTCCTGTGCCATCCTCTCCTGCTGCCACACGCCGTCATCATCCGGATTACTCACCTTCTCTCCGCCATCAGCTGGATTTCTTACCTCTTCACCATCCCCTCGGAGTGTCGCTGTCTCATCGTCATTGTTTGTTTATGTACTCATTCTCTATCTTCTCATTAAATTAGTAAACTTGCATTTGCTTCCAGACTGTCCTTTCACCCACCGTCACATAACGATCTCACCACCATGGAAGCAGCAAGCACCAATACCCTCACCGACTTCATGCACCACAGTGTCAAGAGAATGGATCAGCAGCAGGAGAGCATCTCGAACACCAGACGTGCTGTCCAAGCGATGGTGTCACAGGTGTCCGAGCTCACCCAGCAGATCCATCAGCTCACGTCTCCCACTGCTCCCATCGCACCGCCTGTGCCATCCGTCCCCCGGGAGAGAGCCGCGACTTCCGGCCAGAGCCGCGACTTCCGGCACCGGAGAACTTTGCAGGTGAGCCAGAGTTTTGTAGAACCTTTCTTACCAAGTGTTCAATGCATTTCGCCCTACAGCCCCGCACTTTCACTACTGATGATCAATTTGTGTTTTTGAGACGTTTGTTATTCGTGTGGGTCCATCTATTAGTTGAGTCAGTTCAAACTTTTCTGTAAGTGCTTTTAGCTTTTTTCTAGTTGCTTTTTCAGTCCAATTTAAATTAAAATCGCCCAGAACTATACATTCTTTCTTTGTATCCAATATTTTAAGCAGGTTCTTAAAATTTTCATAAAACGTGACATCATATGACGGTGGTCTATACACACCAATCACATTAAATGACATCTGCTGAGAGAGAGTAATAGTAATGGCAATACATTCAAGTTCATTTACACATGTTAGATCAATTTGTTCGCATCTAATGTTATCTCTCACATACATAAGTAGCCCGCCGCCTCTTCCCTTGTTTCTGTCCTTTCTGAAAACCTTGTAGCCAGGCATGATGAACGAGGTTTCGGGTGACGATTTGGTTAACCATGTTTCAGACAAACAGAGGAAGTCCAAATTTGAGTTGGAAAAAAGGTTTTCTAGTTGTTCCGTTTTTGCTCTTACACTACGAATGTTAAGGTGACCTCCGATGAGGCCCCTTGGCTTTGCGCATGGGTCCCAAATAATTTTGGAGTGCTGAACAGTTTGGAAGAGACCGATGTTGAAATGTTTTGTAACCGCCGGGTTTCCGTGTGAGTGTCTCTGTTTGTCGGCATTACCTGGAGTTCCGAGCGTGCTCGCCGGGGGTAGATCTTGCATCACGATGGGTCCTGGGTTCAGCTGGACATCACCAGCAAGGAGAAGTGTAGCAAACAGGTATGTGAACAGCTTTCTGTAAAAGTGTGGAGCTTTAGATCTATCACTCACGGTGTTAGTTTGCTCACATGGTGCTGTTGCTCTTCCATCCCGTAGTATTGCCGTGTAGAGGGTGAATCGGCTCCATTCATTATGTATAACAGGTTGTGTTGGTGGTAGTGCGGTGTCTCGTGAGATCACCTGATCACTATAATATAGACCAAAAAGGCAGATCGCTGTATAAAGTCCTCAGTCCTCGGTACATACCGGTACTTGTTTTTTGTAGTATGGTTACGATCATAGCATTTTTCAGCCACTTTAGACGGTGCAGATGAAAACAGACATAAAAGTTTGGTGAGCACACCTGCGGCTCCTGCCAAGCCACCGCCCGCCATGATTAATCCACCCAATCAAACATTACTCATCCACTATATAATGGCTTGTCTCACGTCTTGTGTTTGTGAAATCGTTGTTTAATGTTTGATATGGTTACCCTGTTCGTCTGGCTCTCAGTGTTGTTTGCGTTTGGATGTCTGTGTTTCCCTAGAACCTCATCCACTCTTCGCACGTTCACTCAGCCACGGACACTTACCTTCGGCTCTATTCCCCGCAGTTCCTGTGCCATCCTCTCCTGCTGCCACACGCCGTCATCATCCGGATTACTCACCTTCTCTCCGCCATCAGCTGGATTTCTTACCTCTTCACCATCCCCTCGGAGTGTCGCTGTCTCATCGTCATTGTTTGTTTATGTACTCATTCTCTATCTTCTCATTAAATTAGTAAACTTGCATTTGCTTCCAGACTGTCCTTTCACCCACCGTCACATAACGATCTCACCACCATGGAAGCAGCAAGCACCAATACCCTCACCGACTTCATGCACCACAGTGTCAAGAGAATGGATCAGCAGCAGGAGAGCATCTCGAACACCAGACGTGCTGTCCAAGCGATGGTGTCACAGGTGTCCGAGCTCACCCAGCAGATCCATCAGCTCACGTCTCCCACTGCTCCCATCGCACCGCCTGTGCCATCCGTCCCCCGGGAGAGAGCCGCGACTTCCGGCCAGAGCCGCGACTTCCGGCACCGGAGAACTTTGCAGGTGAGCCAGAGTTTTGTAGAACCTTTCTTACCAAGTGTTCAATGCATTTCGCCCTACAGCCCCGCACTTTCACTACTGATGATCAATTTGTGTTTTTGAGACGTTTGTTATTCGTGTGGGTCCATCTATTAGTTGAGTCAGTTCAAACTTTTCTGTAAGTGCTTTTAGCTTTTTTCTAGTTGCTTTTTCAGTCCAATTTAAATTAAAATCGCCCAGAACTATACATTCTTTCTTTGTATCCAATATTTTAAGCAGGTTCTTAAAATTTTCATAAAACGTGACATCATATGACGGTGGTCTATACACACCAATCACATTAAATGACATCTGCTGAGAGAGAGTAATAGTAATGGCAATACATTCAAGTTCATTTACACATGTTAGATCAATTTGTTCGCATCTAATGTTATCTCTCACATACATAAGTAGCCCGCCGCCTCTTCCCTTGTTTCTGTCCTTTCTGAAAACCTTGTAGCCAGGCATGATGAACGAGGTTTCGGGTGACGATTTGGTTAACCATGTTTCAGACAAACAGAGGAAGTCCAAATTTGAGTCGGAAAAAAGGTTTTCTAGTTGTTCCGTTTTTGCTCTTACACTACGAATGTTAAGGTGACCTCCGATGAGGCCCCTTGGCTTTGCGCATGGGTCCCAAATAATTTTGGAGTGCTGAACAGTTTGGAAGAGACCGATGTTGAAATGTTTTGTAACCGCCGGGTTTCCGTGTGAGTGTCTCTGTTTGTCGGCATTACCTGGAGTTCCGAGCGTGCTCGCCGGGGGTAGATCTTGCATCACGATGGGTCCTGGGTTCAGCTGGACATCACCAGCAAGGAGAAGTGTAGCAAACAGGTATGTGAACAGCTTTCTGTAAAAGTGTGGAGCTTTAGATCTATCACTCACGGTGTTAGTTTGCTCACATGGTGCTGTTGCTCTTCCATCCCGTAGTATTGCCGTGTAGAGGGTGAATCGGCTCCATTCATTATGTATAACAGGTTGTGTTGGTGGTAGTGCGGTGTCTCGTGAGATCACCTGATCACTATAATATAGACCAAAAAGGCAGATCGCTGTATAAAGTCCTCAGTCCTCGGTACATACCGGTACTTGTTTTTTGTAGTATGGTTACGATCATAGCATTTTTCAGCCACTTTAGACGGTGCAGATGAAAACAGACATAAAAGTTTGGTGAGCACACCTGCGGCTCCTGCCAAGCCACCGCCCGCCATGATTAATCCACCCAATCAAACATTACTCATCCACTATATAATGGCTTGTCTCACGTCTTGTGTTTGTGAAATCGTTGTTTAATGTTTGATATGGTTACCCTGTTCGTCTGGCTCTCAGTGTTGTTTGCGTTTGGATGTCTGTGTTTCCCTAGAACCTCATCCACTCTTCGCACGTTCACTCAGCCACGGACACTTACCTTCGGCTCTATTCCCCGCAGTTCCTGTGCCATCCTCTCCTGCTGCCACACGCCGTCATCATCCGGATTACTCACCTTCTCTCCGCCATCAGCTGGATTTCTTACCTCTTCACCATCCCCTCGGAGTGTCGCTGTCTCATCGTCATTGTTTGTTTATGTACTCATTCTCTATCTTCTCATTAAATTAGTAAACTTGCATTTGCTTCCAGACTGTCCTTTCACCCACCGTCACATAACGATCTCACCACCATGGAAGCAGCAAGCACCAATACCCTCACCGACTTCATGCACCACAGTGTCAAGAGAATGGATCAGCAGCAGGAGAGCATCTCGAACACCAGACGTGCTGTCCAAGCGATGGTGTCACAGGTGTCCGAGCTCACCCAGCAGATCCATCAGCTCACGTCTCCCACTGCTCCCATCGCACCGCCTGTGCCATCCGTCCCCCGGGAGAGAGCCGCGACTTCCGGCCAGAGCCGCGACTTCCGGCACCGGAGAACTTTGCAGGTGAGCCAGAGTTTTGTAGAACCTTTCTTACCAAGTGTTCAATGCATTTCGCCCTACAGCCCCGCACTTTCACTACTGATGAATCTAAAATAGCGTTCACGCTCACACTACTATCTGGCAAGGCTGCCTTATGGGGGACGGCGGTGTGGGAGAATCAACACCCTTGTTGTGACTCGTTCCACGCCCTATCGAAGAAATGAAGAGAGTCTTCGACCGGGCCGCGACCGGCAGGGAGGCCGCCCATCACCTCACAGAACTCCGGCAAGTATCTTCTTCCGTCACCGACTACTCCATCAAGTTCCGCACCCTGGCAGCCGCGTACCAGTGGAACGAGGCGGCGCAGTGGGATAGATTCCTGCATGGGTTATCCGACCATGTTCAGCAGGAGATCTACCTCCTCGAGCTGCCCCCTACTCACAATGGACTTATTGAACTGGCGTTGTGAGTTGACGCCAGGTTTTCTGTCCAAGATACTAGAAAAGGTGGTATCCTCACAATTATATTCCTTCTTAGAGAAAAATGGTATATGTGAGGATTTCCAGTCAGGATTTAGACCGTATCATAGTACTGAAACTGCTCTCCTTAGAGTTACAAATGATCTGCTCTTATCATCTGATCGTGGGTGTATCTCTCTATTAGTTTTATTGGATCTTAGTGCTGCGTTTGACACAATTGACCACAACATTCTTTTGCATAGACTTGAACACTTTGTTGGCATCAGTGGAAGTGCATTAGCATGGTTTAAATCGTACTTATATGACCGCCATCAGTTCGTAGCAGTGAATGAAGATGTATCATATCGATCACAAGTGCAGTATGGAGTACCTCAAGGCTCAGTTCTAGGGCCGCTACTCTTCACGCTTTATATGTTACCCTTGGGAGATATCATCAGGAAACATGGTGTTAGCTTTCACTGTTATGCTGATGATACGCAGCTCTATATTTCCTCGCAGCCCGGTGAAACACACCAATTTGAAAAACTAATGGAATGCATAGTCGATATAAAAAATTGGATGACGAGTAATTTCTTACTGCTAAATTCAGAAAAAACAGAGGTGTTAATCATAGGGCCTAAAAACTCTACTTGTAATAACCTAGAACACTGTCTAAGACTTGATGGTTGCTCTGTCAATTCTTCGTCATCAGTTAGGAACCTAGGTGTGCTACTTGATCGCAATCTTTCCTTAGAAAGCCACGTTTCTAGCATTTGTAAAACTGCATTTTTCCATCTCAAAAATATATCTAAATTACGGCCTATGCTCTCAATGTCAAATGCAGAAATGTTAATCCATGCATTTATGACTTCAAGGTTAGACTATTGTAATGCTTTATTGGGTGGTTGTTCTGCACGCTTGGTAAACAAACTACAGCTAGTCCAAAATGCAGCAGCAAGAGTTCTTACTAGAACCAGGAAGTATGACCATATTAGCCCAGTCCTGTCCACACTGCACTGGCTCCCTATCAAACATCGTATAGATTTTAAAATATTGCTTATTACTTATAAAGCCCTGAAGGGGAAGTCGTGGCCTAATGGTTAGAGGGTTGGACTCACAATCGAAGGGTTGTGGGTTCTAGTCTCGGGCCGGACGGAATTGTGGGTGGGGGGAGTGCATGTACAGTTCTCTCTCCACCTTCAATACCACGACTTAGGTGCCCTTGAGCAAGGCATCGAACCCCCAACTGCTCCCCGGGCGCCGCAGCATAAATGGCTGCCCACTGCTCCGGGTGTGTGCTCACAGTGTGTGTGTGTGTGTTCACTGCTCTGTGTGTGTGCATTTCGGATGGGTTAAATGCAGAGCACCAATTCTGAGTATGGGTCACCATACTTGGCTGAACGTCACTTCACTTTCACTTTCACTTTCACTTTTGAATGGTTTAGCACCTCAGTATTTGAATGAGCTCCTTTTACATTATACTCCTCTACGTCCGCTACGTTCTCAAAACTCAGGCAATTTGATAATACCTAGAATATCAAAATCAACTGCGGGCGGCAGATCCTTTTCCTATTTGGCGCCTAAACTCTGGAATAACCTACCTAACATTGTTCGGGAGGCAGACACACTCTTGCAGTTTAAATCTAGATTAAAGACCCATCTCTTTAACCTGGCATACACATAACATACTAATATGCTTTTAATATCCAAATCCGTTAAAGAATTTTTAGGCTGCATTAATTAGGTAAACTGGAACCGGAACACTTCACATAACACCGTAATTTCTACATCATTAGAAAAATGGCATCTACGCTAATATTTGTCTGTTTCTCTCTTGTTCCGAGGTCACCGTGGCCACCAGATCCAGTCTGTGTCCAGATCAGAGGGTCACTGCAGTCACCTGGATCCAGTACGTACCCAGACCAGATGGTGGATCAGCACCTAGAAAGGACCTCTACTGCCCTGAAAGACAGCGGAGACCAGGACAACTAGAGCCCCAGATACAGATGCCCTGTAAAGACCTTGTCTCAGAGGAGCACCAGGACAAGACCACAGGAAACAGATGATTCTTCTGCACAATCTGACTTTGCTGCAGCCTGGAATTGAACTACTGGTTTCGTCTGGTCAGAGGAGAACTGGCCCCCCAACTGAGCCTGGTTTCTCCCAAGGTTTTTTTCTCCATTCTGTCACCGATGGAGTTTCGGTTCCTTGCCGCTGTCGCCTCTGGCTTGCTTAGTTGGGGTCACTTCATCTACAGCGATATCATTGACTTGATTGCAAATTAAAACAGACACTATTTCAACTGAACAGAGATGACATAACTGAATTCAATGAGGAACTGCCTTTTACTATCAATCTGCATTATTGAGACACTGTTTTCCAAATGAATGTTGTTCAGTGCTTTGGCGCAATGTATTTTGTTTAAAGCACTATATAAATAAAGGTGATTGATTGATTGATTGATTAATCGTCTGGGTCGCCAACACAGTCCTTCCAGATCTAACATCTCTCCTGTTAGGGGGCGCTTGAGTCGAGAGAACACGGTCGGTTCTGTCGACGATCACAAGCCCATGCAGGTGGGATAGCTCGGCTGTCCCGGAGGGAGAGGCAACGGCGGAGGTCCAAAGGACTGTGCTTGTACTGTGGAGGCTCTGCTCATAACACCTACTCTTGCCCGGTAAAAAAGCCAGCCCGATATTAAATCTGAGGCTACTATCGGGCGGGATCTCCGCTGAGAAGTCCTCACCAACATCATCGATCCTCCTTCCGGTGAGACTGCAGTGGAGGAATCAACATCATGAATGTCAAGCCCTTCTGGACTCCGGAGCCGAAGGTAATTTCATTGATTCCTCACTTGCACATCACCTGAACATTCCTGTCCTTCCTGTGTCTCTCCCCATCCATGTCACCACACTCAACAGCCAGGAACTGCCTCACGTCACGCACCATACAGAACCCATCACACTGATCACGTCTGGAAACCACCAAGAAACCATATCCTTTTTTCTCATGGACTCCCCTGTTGCTCCCATTATTTTAGGTCAGCCCTGGTTGTCCAAACATAATCCACGAGTGGAATGGGGTTCTAACACTATCACATTGTGGAGTGAAAGTTGTCATGAGTCTTGTCTGGTTTCTGCTTGTCCTGTTGTTCCTGTTTCTGTCTTTCAGAAGGAGACCATGGTTTTGCCAAACGTGCCCGTTGAGTATCTGGACCTGAAGGAAGTGTTCAGTAAGTCCCGTGCTGCTTATCTTGCTCCGCATCTTCCCTACGACTGTGCCATAGACTTAGTGTCAGGAAAGTCTCCGCCTAAGGGCAAGTTATACTTTCTTTTTATTCCTGAGAGGGAGGCCATGGATAAATATATTTCTGATTCCTTAGCCTCTGGGTTCATCTGTCCTTCCTCTTCTCCAGCGGGGGCGGGGTTCTTTTTTGTGGGTAAGAAGGATGGTTCACTGCGACCTTGTATTGATTACCGAGAATTGAACAACATAACTATTAAGAATACTTATCCTTTACCACTCATGTCTTCAGCTTTCGAGAGGTTGCAGGGAGCATCTATATTCACAAAATCGGATTTACGTAATGCTTATCATTTTGTCCGCATCAGGAAGGGGGATGAATGGAAAACAGCCTTTAACACCCCTAGAGGGCACTTTGAGTACTTGGTGATGCCGTTCGGGCTCTCAAACTCGCCCGTTTTCCAAGCACTCGTGAATGACATGTTGAGACATATGGTAGATCAGTTTATATGTTTACTGGATGACATAATGATTTTTTCTTCATCTCTCCAGGAACACATTCAACACGTCAGACGAGTGCTCCAGAGGTTACTAGAGAATGGGCTTTTTGTCAAGGTGGAGAAGTGCGTATTCCATGCACAGTCTGTCCCCTTCCTAGGGTATATAGTTTCGTCCGAGGGAATACGTATGGACCCTGACAAATCTCCAGACTCCCGTAAGGCCCTACAGCGGTTTCTGGGGTTCGCAAATTTCTATCGATGTTTCATTCGTAATTTCAGCCAACTAGCCTCACCTCTGAAAGCCTTGACCTCCCCCAGTACTCCGTTCAGGTGGTCGGACGCAGCTGAGGCTGCATTCACTAAGCTCAAGAACCGCTTCGTTTCAGCTCCCATCCTTGTGGCCCCTGATCCCACATGGCAGTTCGTGGTGGAGGTTGACGCGTCAGAGGTGGGGGTAGGAGCAGTGTTGTCCCAACATGCTGATTCGGACGATAAGGTACACCCTTGCTTGTTTTTTTCACATCGACTATTTCCTGCCGAACGTAATTATGACAGTGGCAATAGAGAGTTGTTGGCGGTCAAATTAGCGTTAGAGGAGTGGCGCCACTGGTTGGAGGGTTCAGGGGTTCCCCTTATTGATAGGACCGATCACAAGAATTTAGAATACATCAGAACTGCCAAAAGACTCAATTCCGGGCAGGCTCGGTGGGCACTTTTTTTCGGTCATTTTAAATTTAACCTATCGTACCGCCGGGTTCCAAAAATGTCAAACCCGATTCTTTGTCACGTCTTTTTGATCCCTCCACCCGTCCCGTTACTCCCTAGTGTATTTTGCCTGAGAAATTAGTGGTCTCAGCACTCGTATGGGAGGTCGAGTCGAAGGTCAAGACGGCCTCAGAAGTGGTAACGCTTCTAAACGTAAACGTCCGAAGTTGTCCAGTGGGGTCATTGTTCTAACGTGGCTTGTCACCCAGGGATAAGTAGAACTAACTGGTTATCATCCCCAGAGCAACGAGTAATCTGAGCGAGCCAACCAAGATTTAGAGAGGACGTTGAGATGTTTGGTCTCCAAGAATCCTTCTTCCTGGAGTCAACAACTCTCTATGGTGGAGTACGCCCACAATTCATTGCCAGTGTCAGCTATGGGCCTCTCTCCATTTCAGTGTAGTGTAGGGTACCAGCCACCAGTGTTTCCCAGTCTGGAATCTGAAGTCACGGTCCCCTCCGCTCACGCGTTTGTCCAGAGGTGCCACCGCACCTGGAACAGAGCCCACGAGACTCTGCTCTGGGTGAGGGAGCGCACTAAGGCCAAGGTCGATCACCACCGGTCAAAGCCTCCCGTCTACGTCGTGGGTCAAAAAGTGTGGCTTTCTACCAGAAACATTCCTCTGCGATCCATTTCTAATAAATTAGCTCCTAAATTTATCGGCCCGTTCACTATCACCAAAATCATTAGTAGACAGTCCCGCTCAATTTACCTCCTGCGTACAAGAGCATACACCCCGCCTTTCATGTGTCCAAAATTAAACCCGTGTTTTATGCACGTATTTATCCACCTACTCTGGTTCCCCCGCCGCCACGTCTCGTAGATGGTTAACCGACATATTCAGTTAATCGTATTCTGGACTCGAGACAGAGGGGACGAGGATTCCAGTATCTGGTGGACTGGGAAGGTTACCCTCCAGAGGAGAGGAGTTGGGTACATGCTAGGGACATATTGGATCACTCCCTTATTGATGACTACAATCAGCAGGTAGGCCCTTCTGGGAAATCCAGGAGGAGTTCTTAGGGGGGGGGGGGGTACTGTCATGGTTGGTAAACCGTGAACTTGGGGTGTTTACACTTTGTGGTGAATTCTGTGTGTTCCGTATTGATTCTACTGGATCTTACAGCTGCCTATGATATTGTGGATCATAATGTTCTTATTTGCCGTTTAGAACATCTGATTGATATCAGGGGCACAGCCTTACAATGGTTTAGCTCATATCTCAAAGATAGGTATTTTTCTGTAGAGCTAGGCAAGTTTTCCTCATCATCTGCCCCAATTATTAGTGGAGTACCTCAAGGCTCTATTCTGGGGCCGCTTCTTTTTAACTTATAAATGTGCCCTTTGGGGGATATTATCAGGAAGCACAATGTCTCTTTCATTTTATATGCTGATGATACACAGTTGTACCTCCCGCTAACAGCTGGTGATTCCATTCAACCATTGCTGGAATGTGTCTCTGCTATAAAAAAATTTGTTGTCAAATAACTTTCTCCAACTCAATGAGAACAAAACAGAAATTGTTTTTGGTCCCCCCAAAATAAGAAAGGATATTATTAAGGAGCTGGGAAATCACTTCACCTCCATTTCCTCACAGGTTAGAAACCTGGGCGTTATCATAGATTCAGAATTATGTTTGTCCAAACTAATTAATTCTGTCATGAGGAACATCTTTTACCATTACGGATCATCTCCAAACTTAAACAGTTTTTGTCTTTTCAGGATTTGGAGAAGGTTATTCATGCTTTTATCACTTCTCGTTTAGATTACTGTAATTCACTGTACTCAGGTCTTCCTCAGTCATCGCTTTCACGCCTCCAGTTGGTCCAAAATGCAGCTGCAAGGCCGCTGACTGGGGCAAAGAAATATGACCATGTTTGTATTTAAAGCTCTTAACAATCAAGCTCCATGTTCTCTTAAAGATCTTATCATCCCTTTGTCATCTACCAGACTTTTAAGATCAGCTGATAGGGCTATTTTATTTGTCCCTCGTTTCCGTATGAAAACTAAGGTTGACAGAGCCTTTTCAGTCACTGCCCCCCGTCTGTGGAACCAGTTGCCTCTAGTCTGCCGCCTTGCACCTTCCATTACCATTTTTAAATCGAAGTTAAAATCATATATTTGCTCCTCCCTCCTACTCCATCCTGGGTCCTCTCCATTGCCTCATTGCCTGCCCGACGTCCGCTTCCAGAACCCCCACCCTCCCTCCGCTAGTATTCCTCTTGCGGTGCGAGGACGCACCATTCCGGGAGGGGGCGAACTCTTACATTCAGTGACTTTCTGTTTCCTTATTTGATCATCTTCTTTTTCTTGTTTTGTTAATTGATTAATCCCCACCTGTCTCCATTTCCCTGATTACCTTCCATGTGCTTAAATACCCTGTCTGTTTAGTTCTTCCTCGTCCGTGATTGATGTGAGTTAAGCTTATGTTGGATGTGCTCTTGTTCCTCCGCGATCATTAAAAGAAACCCTTTGTATATCGTCTTCCTTGTGAAACCTTCATTCACACACTTGCAAACCGTAACATCAAGTGATGGTTTTCGGACGTCAGATGTATCCATCCAACATAAAATAGTTTATGGAATGTTATCAAGACGCCACCAGTGTTCCTTACGGTTATCTCCTGATATACTATGAGTTGTAATGTGTTCATCTTCTGATCAGTAGTAATCAAGCAGGCCATATCTATGGTAAGACACTTTGATGATGCTGTCAAACACTGCATAAAGAATCAGGTTAATAGTATGTGCCAGTGGCTGTTTGAACCATGCTTCGAGTCTGATATTGCCCGACTTGATGAGAGATACATGTTGACCGCAGTCTACGTCGGGTGTGAGGTTAAAGGCGTAAAGCGAATAACCTTTCAGAAAATCCTTTCTGTTGATAGAGGGCACTTGATTTTTAAGATGTCTCCCAGTCGCTGTAGCCAACTGGTAAAACTCTTGTATGGCCGACCCTGAGGAGAAGTTCTAGAGGTTTGGAGGGAAATTGCTGACCGTCTATGTAGACGGCCGGGAATTCTAAATTGTAATGCTTGAAGGCAAACAGATTTTTATCGTAAACACTGGTGAAAGCGTCATTATCCACCATAGCTATGTCTATAGATTTATGTAAAGTCCCCAATAACAAATATTCTGGATTCGATACACGGGACCCTGCCAGTATGGAGACATTTCTCAGGCACACCCTATCTATCGGGTACTTGGCGGTGGACGAGAGCATACTCTGGGCATGCGCAAGCCTCACAGATGGTGATAAGGACACTTTCTTGACCTAAAAGTGATGCTGAAACTACATTTAATTTATACGCCACATCCTAACCTGTCATCAGGTAAAATTAATCTTTGCCTCTGAACATTTGTATTTTTATGTCCACACCATTTAGCATTAATTTTTCTTGAAAGAAAATATCACTGTGAATAGGAGCCAGCAGCTCCATGACTTCGCCTCCGGTAGTGTAGCGTGATTTCTTGGTCAGTCCACTTTTACGTCCCACAGGGTCGGTGTCGTCCATGTTACCCGCTGTGTCTTTGAAAAACAGACTTGATGAGAAGAGCGTCTCCAACGCATCTTTGCTGTAGTTGATAAGACTCTCAATGATGCAATGGTAGGGGTAAGTGCTTAAGCTCTGCAATATCAATCAATATCCAAGACTGATGTCAACTTGTGAAAATATAGTAGAACCAGGGTCATTTATTAAGGCTCCATTTGTAGGGTCTGCGATATCTCCCCCTTTAGGTTTAATCATTTTAAGTATTAGGAACAGTAGCGTGTTGTTTAGGTCTATGTCATCTTCACTGATTCCGGTAATAGAAAACTCAAGAGGTGATGAGTCTAACATAGCCGATAAAGGTGGTACTTCTAAATTCAGGTGAACCCTCGGATGTCCCCTCCATCGACTGCTGGTTCCGGGAGAGTGAGAGGGTCAGGGACACGGCACACCACCAACTCCAACGATCATTGCGCAGATGGAGAATGACAGCCGACCTTCGCCGATCAGAGGCCCCAACTTACCAACCCGGTCAGAAGGTCTGGCTGTCCACCCGGGACATGCACCTGTGTCTACCCTGCCGCAAGCTAAGTCCCAGATTCATTGGCCCATTCACCATCATCCAGCAGATCAATCCGGTCACATACAAGCTCCAGCTACCCCCTGAGTACCGGATTCACCCCACATTCCATGTGTCCCTCCTTAAACCTCACCATCCTTCTGTCTCTCCCTCCACAGAACCTGGCGAAGCCGAAGCCCCCCTCCACTCCTCCTAGACGACGACGCAGCCTATACAGTCAGTGACATCCTGGACTTCCGCCGGTGTGGTGGACAACTGGAATACCTAGTGGACTGGGAAGGATATCATCCAGAGGAACGTTTCCGGGTCCCATGCTCAGGAGCGGGCTGTGGGGAGGGGGGTACTGTTACAAACATGCCAGGTTCCACCTCTACGCACTCACCGGCATACTGATCACATCCACCTGATCCTCATCACCACCCAATCACCTTAGCACCATATTGGCCACACACACACTCAGTCATTGTCCGGTCACGTTCGCGACAAGGTCATTCCTGTATGCTTACTCTAAGGACTAACTCCTCTTCTACTTCCCTCTCTCCAGCGATTCATTGAAGACCCAGATACCCAGTGTGTGTGTGGTTCACCTTCACCCCAGGACTTCTTCACCCAGCCTACACGGATCCATCCTCTCACTCATCCCTCACTACCTGCTCCTCTGCTTGTGTCTGTATAAATAAACATCTCTGTTACTCCTCAGCCTCCCGAGTGATCCGTAACAGTTGTTACCTTAATGCTGGAAAGACCTTTATTTAATTCTAGCCCATCATGCATCTAACCATCCACTCAGCTTTAAGAGCTATTCAGATTAAAACTGGCAGCTCAGCAGTGAGTCAGTGTCATGGACGGAGGACCTGTTAATATATTTTCTAGTTTATGTTTCCATCTCGTTATGCCGGGGTTTTTTAATTTTTTTTATAGAACTTATTTGTAAATAGAGCAGACACTTTCTGTGTGTCTACACCGGACGTGAGAGTCGTCATCTGTCCCCCATAGCGAAAAGTGTCTAAACTTGATCACATCACACTATAGTGTCAAATCATCTGAATGCAGTATCAGAACATTTTGTCACAAACAGAACAAGCATCAGTTCACTGATGGGGATTGTGTCCAGTGTATCCATCACTGGGATATGTTGTCTGTTGTTGGATCGCTCCACTTGTGTCCGGTGTAGACCTGGCATGCGTTTTTTATTTTTTTATTTTTTATTTTACAGCCCTGCTTGTTTTAATGTTTTTATTAAATATCTGTATTGACTGTATGGTCATGTTATCAAATAAATTACTGCCATGCGACCTACAAAAGTAAAGCTTGGCGAGTCGATCAATGAGCATTGCTGCAGGTTGATTTTTGGCAGATGTGCTGTGCTTGTGCTCCAGCGGTCGTCTTCATTTCGTTAGGTGAAACCTCTCTCTCACTCGCAGCAGAGTCTGTGAGCAGCAACAACTTCCCCTCCATGCGCACTGATACCAGAAACATGGTCCGCCTTCACTTCGTGAATAAAGTATTTCTGTATGTTTGAAATGTTATGTTCATAACGTAGTATATAAAATAATAATAAAAAAAATAACAGGAGAGTTTCAAAGTGGCTTAAGCTATTTTGTGTAAACTTTTTCCCCCTATATCACATGCCGAAACTAATAAAATTGTAAGCATTATATCTTTAGTTGCTGCTTTCTGCTGTGAACATTTTGTTTGTGATGAAAATAACAGTACATCTTTGTCAGTTATTTTATATAAACAGATCGATCAACTTCTTCAATATTTCAAAATCAGATAATATGCTGATAATGTAGTAGCACTGTAAGATTAAATTTATTTGAATGCATTATTGCAAAAGCGATTGTGTGTGAATCTGTTTAAATCATGCTTTAACCCCGTAAATAATCAGTAAAAGAAACAGACAAACTCTTAACATCCCGCTCGACTCTTGTAGTCATTGTAACCTTCTGATCAAGCAATAGCTAAATATGTTGAATATGAATTCTTGATGAATATGCAGTTATATTACGGGCTGTTGGCATGAATTGTACTCGTGATGGAGCGCTCTTTTAGTGAGTGAAAACCACGATGCTAATATTCAAGTGTTTGTGCAATAAATATCAGGGAGGCGCCGTCTCATCACTTACATTTTTTCCTGAAAATGAATTTATATTTTTTTAATTAACATAATATCGTGGTGTATCACATACATTAAAAATATATCCACAGAAAGCTTGAAATGTTTTTTAAACGAAAACAAATTGTGTAATTTGTGAGTGTTGCATTTCTCTCGTCAGAGAGAGCCAGCACTGTGAATTTCATCCTGCAGCTGACAAGAAAACATTTGGTTATGCTTTGTGAACACTCTCGCCTTGCACGGTGGCACCGCACCTGATTTCCACAGACACACAAAACATGCAGGATTCATATACTGTCTTTTTGTGGCTTAATATTCACTGACACTAGTCCATATCATGGTTTGATTCAAGTGTACTAACCTACTTTTCATTTATGTGTCCAATATGTAGCATATTCCATCTACATTAGGGTACAGGAATTCCATTTTTATGACTGGATTATACAAACCAGTCTGTGTTTTCTGCATCGCGTAAACTATAGGGCTGTTTGTCTCAGTGCATTTACGGTAACATTTATTTTGTAATTAACTTAAGTAACACCGTTATATTAACTAGTTACTCCCCAACACTTATTAGATGTTATGTTCAACAATGAATGTTAAGTAACTGTAAGCCCACAGTCAAATAAAAACTGTAAAATATTTAAATTTAAACCCCTACAATGACACAATGAATAAGAGAGCAAACTTACCACAAAAGATGCATAATATGATGAAAAAGTTCTGGTCCATCATATCCTGTCAAAAGCAGATACGAATGATGATTGAGTCAATACACATTAATGTGAGTACTAGATGTGGTTCACAGATGTGAAAAGGGGTGGAAGCATCAAACTAAACAGGAACAAAAATTTTATAAAGAGGAAATGAGCACCTATTCAAGAAAGATGAGTCTTAAAGTGAATACATAGATATAGAATAGTCAGTCAAATCATAAATTACATTGCAGTTTATAAAGTCATTTAATAGTCATTAAGGGATTACAAAATAGGTTATCCAAGTAAAGTATTAGAAAACAGATATTTTTAATGTGGTGTATGGTTGTGTTTTTAACCTTGTAATTAAGTATCACTTATGTGATTAACCCTCTATGGTACGGTGTTACCTCCAGGCAACATAGTCTATTTTAGCAAATAAATGAAGTACTGTTGTGGCAAAAACAATTACTAACAAATAGCATCTCAGTGTAAGAGATAAAGAATCAAATTATATTTAAGGAAAGAAGTTTATTTTTCTTAAAGAGGTGCGCTCACTGTTTCAGCAGCTAGCCTGAAACACAACAAACCTGAATCACACTGAAAACAGACAGCCTTAAGGCCTGTTCACACCGGGACGAATTTCGCGCACGATATTCGCAGACATTTAACGCCTCGTGACTAAACAAAGGGTGCCAATGTGAGTGTGCACATACCAACGCGAAAAACGCCACGCTTAAAAGCGTCCTTTTTTTTAAAAAACGCCTCGTTTTCGTTTATTTTTTTTTTGGTTTGACGCACCAGAAGACGCAAAAAAACAAGAAGCTGTGGAAATTTATGAAGGTCATGGAGTTCCTCGCAACATCAACTGAATTTCGAAGGTATTATCATTAGAACATTACAATACATAGCTGTGTGAGCTCTGCTATAATGCATTGACATTAAACATAGTCTAGATGGAAACAGGGGTCCACGCGCACCCCCCGGCTTTTTTTATGCCACCGTTTTTTTTTAAATCCTTAAAGTGTCTATTTTCATAATCTGCCAGGTGCCAAGCTGAAATAATGTCCCAAAGGGTTCTTTTTTAACCCTTTGCTGCACCCGACCGGAACCCGAAAAATCTAAAAGTGCAATAGAAAGTGGCATAACATTAGAAGTAAACAACATTCAGAGACAAATGAACACATTTTCCCATACAATTCTGACCCCAGGGATTTAATGGAATAGTTATTTTTGACATTTGACAACATATTGACCTTATTTCTGGACAAAAATAGCAAAAAATGGCCAAAGATGTGTAGAGGATCAACTATTTTTTCGTTTTCTCAAGCGCATAGGGTGATTTTTTTCCACAACATATTATTTCTTTATCATTCAAGTGTCTATTATGAGATTAAATTGGGTACCAAGCTGAAATAATGTCCCAAAGGGTTATTTTTTAACCCTTTGCTGCACCCGACCGGAACCCGAAAAATCTAAAAGTGAAATAGAAAGTGGCATATCATTAGAAGTAAACAACATACAGAGACAAATGAACACATTTTCCCATACAATTCTGACCCCAGGAATTTAACAGAATGCTGTTCCAAGATTGTATGCACATCCAACTGCTTCAGCTACAGTAATGCTGAGCTGTATAGGAGGTTCGACTTAATACACTAATTTTGTTGCACCTTGGAGAATGTGAGTTCATGAGAGATGTCTTTGTCTCCCTGTAACCGTATTGCCAATTTCTCACAGCGGTATTCAGGATTAGGAAAACCTTGATTTTCCAATGTCTTCATGTACAAGTTGCATATGGATCTTAGCTGGACAACCTCTTTGCATTCAATCACATTCCTATGAATGTAATCCTTTACCACACAATATGACTTGTTATGTGCTGCTATCTTCTGGGCCTGCAGGCTGTCATTGTTGTCTGCTGCCTTTTCTACTCTCTCCCTTCCACGCTCATGGGTTTGGTACTCTGTGTTGAAGTTGTTTCTGCATGATGGATGATACTTAGTTTCCATTACAAATAGGTCTTTGCCCTGCACCTTGCGATAAAGAGCCTCTTTCTTTAATTCCTGTGCCCTAGGTTCAATAACTTTCCAGGCTGGTTCCTTGTGTTTCCAACTCTGAAACTTTGTAAGCTCTTCAGTCTTGCCCTTGAACTTGGATTTTGCTTTGTCACATAAAACACTAGTTGGGAAACAAGAAGGAACATCTTCTTGGAGCTCCTTCCGATTGAACTGACAGTGATTTGACATGGCGCAGAGAGTCCCTTTTCAATGATAATGATTCACCAGATGTAGAAGCCTTTGACACTTGTAAACAATCTACACTCACCTAAAGGATTATTAGGTACACCTGTTCAATTTCTCATTAATGCAATTATCTAATCAACCAATCACAAGGCAGTTGCTTCAATGTATTTATGGGTGTGGTCCTGGTCAAGAGAATCTCCTGAACTCCAAACTGAATGTCAGAATGGGAAAAAAGGTGATTTAAGCAATTTTGAGCATGGCATGGTTGTTGGTTCCAGACGGGCCGGTCTGAGTATTGCACAATCTGCTCAGTTACTTGAATTTTAACGGGCAACCATTTCTAGGGTTTACAAAGAATGGTGTGAAAAGGGAAAAACATCCAGTATGTGGCAGTCCTGTGGGCGAAAATGCCTTGCTGATGCTAGAGGTCAGAGGAAAATGGGCCAACTGATTCAAGCTGATAGAAGAGCAACTTTGACTAAAATAACCACTCATTACAACCGAGGTATGCAGCAAAGCATTTGTGAAGCCACAACATGCACAACCTTGAAGTGAATGGGCTACAACAGCAGAAGACCCCACCACTCATCTCCACTACAAATAGGAAAAAGAGGCTGCAATTTGCACGAGCTTACCAAAATTGGACATTTGAAGAATGGAAATGTGTTGAGTGTTGAGTGTTGTAAAATTACCATACTTAGAAAGAGTTGAGACATGTAAAATACGTGTTAGGGAACGAATCCTCTTTGGAGGCACTTCAGCTGTGTTACAATGTTTAATTTTCCCCTTGATAAGTATGTATGAAATATTGAGCCTGGAAAAAAAAAAACTTTAGCTAGTAGATACCAACTAAGCTACCACCACTGCTAGTCAAGAATACAGATTCGATTTCCGAAAGCCTGTGATAATATTAAAAACTGTTGAAAAATCACTTTAAGTTATGACTACAAAGGTATGTCTTAATTATAGCTTCAAATACTTACTGAAATTTTTCCAAAAGAGAGAGCAGTGGGAGATGTCGATCTGCAGGTATGAACCGACGACCACCAACTGCAAAGCCCCAAAATTCAAAAACTTGCAGTTTATGCTCAGTCAACTTTTTGGACCATTTTGGATTTTTTCTGTATTTTTTTATTTAGTGATTTTATTTATTTATTTAAGCTAATTTGCTTTCTTTTGTTAACTTCAAAAGTAAAACTATTTTAAATATCTTCAGGTTCAGGATAGGTGAAGTAAAAGGTTCAAATAAACCCTATTTCAGACTGTTAAGTATAATAAAAACACTGTCAAATGAACTTTTTTTTTTGCTCTTTTTGACCACAGTTGGTCAGGATGTTATAAAACAGGACAAATAGCAATTTCTGGGGTCAGAATTGTATTGAGAAATGTGTCCATTTGTCTCTGTGAGTTGTTTACATCAAAAGTTATGCCACTTTAAATCATATTTAGATTTTTCGGGTTTGGTGCAAAGGGTTAAAAATTAAGCATTTTGGAGATTATTTCAGCTTGGTACCCAATTTAATCTTATAATAGACACTTGAATGATAAATAAATAATATGTCGTGGAAAAAAAATCACCCTATTCGCTTGAGAAAACAAAAAAAAATAGTTGATCCTCTATACATCTTTGGCCATTTTTTGCAAATTTTGTCCAGAAATAAGGTCAATATGACGTCAGATGTCAAAAATAACCATTCTATTAAATTCCTGGGGTCAGAATTGTATGGGAAAATGTGTTCATTTGTCTCTGTATGTTGTTTACTTCTAATGTTATGCCACTTTCTATTTCACTTTTAGATTTTTCGGGTTCCGGTCGGGTGCAGCAAAGGGTTAAAAAAGAACCATTTGGGACATTATTTCAGCTTGGCACCTGGCAGATTATGAAAATAGACACTTTAAGGATCTTAAAAAATCAGGTGGCATCAAAAAAGCCAGGGGGTGCGCGTGGACCCCTATTTCCATCTAGACTAACATTGATTAACATGATATCATTGCATGTTCCCTGTTCACCATGTGATCACACCTCTAGTTCAATATATTAGTTTATGTTCTGTGTATAGGTAACAGACATATGGTACATTAACTTTAGTATGAATCTAAACTAAATTGTTAATTAAACATTAAGCTCTGGAGTATTTTGTCAAGATGGGTATGAAGTGTGGCTTTGCCCACAGTGTGAGTTATTGTTTCTGATGTAAACTGAATTTGTCTTTACAGTGTTCAGAGCAATATTTCTCCTGAAAATGTGGATGAAGGGATTGACCAAGTGGTGGTTCAAAAAGAAGTGAGCGGCAGAGAAGAAGCACCAGCAAGCACATCTCCAGGATCGTCCTTCTCCAGCCCAACTGTGACAAGGTCTACTGTAAACAAAGGAAAATGGCCAGAGACCCCTGACTTCTTGGACCGGTACCTCTTGTCCAAAGAAGCCAGGGAAAGTGAGAAAGAGGAGCACAGAGAGCAACGAAGAGAGCAACAAAATGATGAAAATTACTTGTTTGCTCTTGGCTTGATACCAGCACTAAGTAGATTGTCCCCAGCCGTACAGTCTTAAGTCAAATTAAAAATACATCAGCTGTTGCATGATGCTGAGTTTGGCCAGGCCTCTTCTGCTGTTTTTCCACAGCAGTCGCCGGTGTCCCCCCGCAGACCCCAACAAACTATGGTTGCTCTACAACTTCTTGGCTACCCTAATAGATGTTTGTTATATACATTTTAATTCTGTATTTTTTTACATTCAAGAAATTTAGTTGAAAATGGCTATTTCATAAATGTTTATTTTAAATCGTTCACTTGCACTACAGTCATTGTGACTTATTTGCACTACCTTTTCTGACTCCCTTTTTTACTTTATGTTTGTGATTGTTATTGCAACTTGTAGTTCATTAAAAAAAAAAATTTAATTTTTCCAAAAGAAACTGTGCATATGTGACTTAAAAGTAATATAACATATTTTGAGATTTGGAATATATTTGTACATAAGTATTCTTGACCTCTTATTGAAATAGCTATGTGCCTAATTACAGAGTCACTGCATTTATAGGCAACAGTTATAAATCTACAGGAACATAACCATTTAGGGCTAAGCATTGTGCAGGGAATGAGAACATTTTAAATAAAATGCTAGTAAAAATGTTTATTAAAAATACACATTTTCAAAAATACAACTTAAATTTAGTTGCAAATAAGTATATGTTGAAGTGATCAAATACTTTACATTTTGCAAAAAAAAAAATGTTTTAACTTTGATAGAACATGTTATATCAAAAATATTTAATTTGCTGTGGTGAGTGCTGCCATATTAATTAATGAAGAATCAGATGCAATAGATTTGATAGTGTATTCAAGTTCACAGAAATTGTATATATAGACATACATTAGCAGATTTCACAATGGAAAATGTAATGAACATGGCTCAAATTTCCAGGTTGATTTCATCTGTTCCCCAGAGCATGGTTCACATGGTCATACTGCCAAGCAACTTCTCCTGCTGGTGAGTTGAAGTACTCTTCATCTCTGAGGCAGTGCCACAATGCATCACAGGTTTCACTCACTATCAAAGCCACAGTTGACACACCAAGCCGAAAGCTGGACACAATAGTGCGGTACGAGTCCCCAGTGCTTAGAAAACTGAAATAGAAATAGACAAATACTAGTTTTTAACAACGTTTCACTTATCTTTTTACGACATTCATTGAAAGAGCCAGTAAGATGAAAATTCTAAGCTTCCTATCACTGTTTATAAGTCCTGTACATTAGGTTTAAATCCATCCAAGGTTAAAAAACATTGTCATTTTGTCAAAATATCATTTTAAAATTACCTCAATTCTCAGAGATCCCCAAACGGTTCGCGCAAAGCTTTTCAAAAGATTCAGTTTCCTTAAACCCCACCTTTCGGTAGCATACTGAGTTCTGATTGGTCAACTAACATAGTCAGGTTTGATTGGTTGTTCCGCACACAACTTCACGGTAAACTATGCGTTAGCATCTGTTTGGGGTGAATTATGTCTTATTCCTCTCATCGCGAAGCAAACAGTAAAATAAAAAACTTGAACAGTCTCGCTGCTTTTTCTTCTGTGTGGGTGTATTCAAGCTGTGCGCTTCAGTTTGAATCTGAATAGCGCGTTCAGCGCGGGGGCGTGGTCACGAAGGGAGACATGAAAAACAGACATCGCGTTGTTTTCATATGGATTACTTTATCACAGAATATCTGTTTTCGGCAGCACTTGTTTAGTTTCAAAGTAGACATGTCAAGCTTTCTATAGATATCTCTCTCATGTCTCTTCATTGAGTATTCACGGAGTTACACTTCATTTTAATGACGTGTTTGTACATGACGATCATCACAAACAAAGGCTGCAGACAGCACCCAAACTGATAAGACGCTCGGGAGAAAACAAACACATAACTTCATAATCATACTTCGCGTCTATGGCCAAACGCTTTGAAAATCCGCCTTGTACTCACCAAGATTAGAAAAGCAGTCATCAGTGAAATGTTGTGAACACAACAAAAGGGATTTGTTGTACTGCTCTGGTATTGTGGTAAAAATGATGGCAGTGAAAATAAAACAAACTTGCCTTTACAATTAAAAACAAACTGTCTCCTCGACATGATGCTATCACACCAACCAGAGCGTCTGTGTGGGGGGGTGGGGCAGGTCAGAGTTCCGTTTCTCTCAACACGGTAGGTGGAGATTATTATGCAAAGTGCTCCTAGTGACGTACATAGAGATGGGCAAAAGATTTGAAATCTATAACGACTCGTTTCAGCGATTCAGAGTCGACTCCTTACTTTAGAAGCCAATAACTTTATAAATCGTGTACTTTTTGGTTTAATTACTTTGCACATTGTTTACACTGATGGACAGCTACATCATACACTGTAATACAGGTAATTTTTGATTTCCCATCTGTGTGGCTCTTGAAGTGAATAACAATGTAAACGAACTCACCATAAACACATGGCCAAACGCTGTTCTGGGTCGATTGGTTTACGGTAGTGTGTCTGTTCTTTTGTCAGCGAGGGAGCCAGTTGTTGAAGTAAATTTAGTACTCGCTGATGGACATTCTAAAATACCCCTGAAAACACTCATGATACATTTTCAGCTCTTGTACCAGTCAATAAAACTTCCCATGTTTTTCTCTTCTCATAACTATGGGATGTATCCAATATCGGCATATTTTCCGGCGTCTTTCCTCATTCAACAGAACAATAATTTCTTCATCGCTGGAACTGGAGCTGGAGCTACTGGTGCTTGAAATATTCACATTTTCTTTGTATGATTTTGACAAGCGCGTAAATACTTGCTCTCTTCTTCTGAGTGAAAAGCGAGTGTCAGAAGCGTAAAGTTGCGCTTTACATTAAGTTGTGTTTTACATTAAGTGCCATCTAATGTCAGGGAATGAATTTGTATGTTCACTCGCCTCATCGTTAGCGAAAATCGCTTGGGTGTGAACATAAAAAAATGCGTTGAAAAACGCTGGCGAATAACGCGCGCCGATATTCATCCCGGTGTGTACAGCCCTTTATTATACTGTTATCACCCCTACTTCTTACAAGGCTCCTTCTCTGTAAATTTCCACTTAGCCCCGTAAAGCAAAACTAGTTGTTCTCAGAAAACACAATGGTCCTCCTAGCCCCCTTGGCTTTTATTATCGTCATACCCGTGAGGTCAAAGTCTTTATTTATAACTAACCCCTCTGATCTTTCCTGAGTAAATTGCCCGCACTAAAGACTTAAAAGGCTCTTTGTTTTACTGTGTGATGTCTTCGTTGAATTTCAGGTGACAAACATAAATACTGAAAGAGAAACACAAGTTAAATCAAAAGGAAAAATAAAAATATATGAAAACCCACTAAATGTCTAAGTAAATAAGAAAGAGTAAAATATAAATTTTTCTACAACAATTCCTGCTCTTTATCATTGTTACGTAAGACAGAAACAGGATGTAAATGCAAAACGCAGTTTATTAATTCAGCACAAGGTCACAAATGACGAAAAACACAGCACAGGCGGGCGGACACAAGGCAGGGTGGAACGGTGATTCAGGGACTTCGATGAACAACTGGTGGTGGTGCTCAATCCCGTGATGATCCCTCGCATGGTACTGGGACTGGTGGATTAATGGGTGCCCAAAACACGGGTTTGATCTTAGATACATGGAAGGCGGGATGGATTCTCCTGTACGTAGGAGGAAGTTTGAGTCGGACTGCCACCGGACTAATGATCTTGGTGACATGAAACGGGCCAATGAATTTAAGAGCAAGTTTATTAGACACGGAGCGGAGAGGAATGTTCTTGGTAGAAAGCCACACTTTTTGACCAACAACGTATACGGGAGGCTTTGACCGGTGGCAATCGGCCTTGTCCTTGGTGCGCGCCCCCACTTGGAGAAGAGTCTCACAGGCTCTATTCCAAGTGTGGTGACACCTCTGGATGAAGGCGTGAGCGGAGGGGACCGCGACTACGGACTCCATACTAGCAAAAACTGGTGGCTGGTAACCTAAACTACATTCAAATGGAGTAAGGCCCGTGGATGACACTGGTAATGAATTGTGGGCATACTCCACCATAGAAAGTTGTTGGCTCCAAGAGGAAGGATTCTTGGAAACCAAACATCGCAACATTCTCTCCAGATCTTGGTTGGCCCTCTCAGTTTGACCATTGCTTTGGGGATGAAACCCCGAAGAGAGACTGACAGTCGCCCCCAAAAATATACAAAATTCTTGCCAAAATTTGGACACAAATTGGGGACCCCTGTCGGAAACAACGTCCATCGGGAGGCCATGTAAACGAAAGACGTGATCTATGACAGCAACCGCTGTTTCCTTGGCTGAAGGTAATTTGGGCAAGGCAATAAAATGAGCCGCCTTTGAGAACCGGTCCACGACAGTCAAAATGACAGTCTTGCCTTGGCAGGGCGGGAGGGCGGTAATAAAATGTAGCGCAATCTGGGACCAGGGTCTCGAAGGGACTGACAGTGGTTGGAGTAACCCATCTGGGGGTCGGTTGGAAGTCTTACCAGTGGCACAAACCGAACAAGCCAAAACAAAACTGCGGATGTCGCGAGCCATTAAGGGCCACCAGAATCATTGCTTCACCAAAAAACTGGTGCGAATTACTCCTTGATGACACGCTATACTGGAGAAATGACTCCACTGAATAACTTCAATCAATCACCTTTATTTATATAGCGCTTTAAACAAAATACATTGCGTCAAAGCACTGAACAACATTCATTTGGAAAACAGTGTCTCAATAATGCAAAATGATAGTTAAAGGCAGTTCATCATTGAATTCAGTTATGTCATCTCTGTTCAGTTTAAATAGTGTCTGTGCATTTATTTGCAATCAAGTCAATGATATAGCTGTAGATGAAGTGACCCCAACTAAGCAAGCCAGAGGCGACAGCGGCAAGGAACCGAAACTCCATCGGTGACAGAATGGAGAAAAAAACCTTGGGAGAAACCAGGCTCAGTTGGGGGGCCAGTTCAAAGTCAGATTGTGCAGAAGAACTTCAGGCCGATACTCCTCAGGCACGAATAACCGGTTCGGTGGACAATCGGGCGGAGGCATTAACCCTTCTAAGGCCTTCATGACCTTCGATTCGACCTCCCATCTAAGAGTGGAGACCACTAATGTCTCGGGTAAAATACACTCGGGAGTGGATGGGCGTCCGGCATGGTCAAAAATACGAGATAAAGAATTGGGTTTGATGTTTTTGGAACCCGGGCGGTACGAAAGAGAAAAGTCAAAACATCCGAAAAAGTGCCCACCAAGCCTGCCTAGAGTTGAGTCTTTTAGCGGTTCTAATATATTCTAGGTTCTTGTGATCGGTCCAAACGATAAAAGGTACCCCTGACCCTTCTAACCAGTGACGCCATTCCTCCAGTGCTAACTTGACTGCCAACAACTCTCTGTTACCAATGTCATAATTACGTTTGGCAGGTGATAAACGATGAGACGAAAACGTGCAAGGGTGAATCTTGTCGTCTGTGGCAGAACGATGGGAAAGAACTGCTCCTACCCCCACCTCTGACATGTCGACCTCCACCACGAACTGACATTATAGGTCAGGGGCAACGAGGATGGGAGCTGAAACGAAGCGGCTCTTAAGTTTGGCAAATACAGCTTCCGCTGTATCAGACCACCAGAACATTGTTCTGGGGGAGGTCAAGGCAGTCAAACCTCTGTAGGGCCTTACGGGAATCTGGACTTGGCCAATCTATCACAGCCTTAACTTTGTCAGGATCAATACGCACTCCCTCAGACGAGACGATGTACCCTAGAAAGGGAACGGACTGTGCATGAAAAACGCATTTCTCCGCCTTGACAAAAAGCCCATTCTCTAGCAACCTCTGAAGCACTCGTCTGATGTGCTGAATGTGAGGAAAAGATCAATATGTCATCCAGGTAAACATATGAATTCATCAACCATATCTCTCAGCATGTCATTGACGAGTGCTTGGAAGACCGTGGGCGAGTTGGATAGCCCGAAGGGCATAACCAAGTATTCAAAGTGCCCCCTGGGGGTATTAAATGTGGTCTTCCATTCATCCCCCTTCCTTATGCAAACCAAATGATAAGCGATACTTAAATCCAATTTTGTGAAGATGGATGCTCCCTGTAATCGTTCGAAGGCTGAAGACATCAATGGCAAAGAATAAGTATTCTTTACCGTGATGTTGTTCAACCCTTGATAATCAATGCACGGTCGCAGAGACCCATCCTTTTTCCCCACAAAAAAGAACCCCGCCCCCGCTGGAGATGAGGAAGGTCTAAGTCTATGGCACAGTCATAGGGATGATGTGGAGGAAGAGAAGCAGCACAAGACCTACTGAACACTTCTCTTAGGTCCTGGTACTCTTTGGGCACATTAGATAAATTCACTGCCTCCTCCTGAAAAACAGACACAGGTACAGACAAACACGCTGACACTAGACATGACTCATGACACATATTACTCCACATGGATACAGAATTGTGCCCCCAATCGACTCTAGGATTCTGCTAAGTGAACCAAGGATGACCAAGTTGATAGGTGCCGGGGTGAGCCCATGAGGAGGAATGTTATAGTCTCGGTGTGGTTGCCAGACGTGGTGAGAGTAATGGGTTCAGTGGCGTGTGAAATGCTGGGAAGCTGTTGTCCATTGAGAGCATTGACAGATATCTTGTATGTGAGGGGGGTGGTAGGAATGTGAAGGCGGCGAGCCAGTTCTAAATCCATAAAATTATCTTCTGCCCCCGAATCCAGTAAGGCCTAGGTGTCGTGTGTGTTGGTTGCCCACCTTAGTCTTACCAGAAGGAGAGTAGGAGTAGATGATGATGGTGAGGATGAGGTCTTCTCGGCGGAGATCCCACCCGATAGTAGCCTCATAGTTACTACCGGGCTTGATCTTTTAACCGGCATGAGTGGATGAAGTGACCCGCCCTCCCGCAGTATAGGCAAAGGACCTCCGCCGTTCTCTCTCCTACTGGGAAAGCTGAGCTCTACCCACCTGCATGGGCTTAGGGTCGTAAAGGGGACTGACCGTATCCAGGTTCTCAGAGCATCTGGTCTCCGTGCCGCGAAACGGATGTTCTTGTTGGAAATGGCCCATTCTGCTCAGCCGAGCATCCACTCAAAGTGCAAACTCGATCAGTCCATTAAGACTAGTGGGAAGGTCCAGCATATAGATCTCCCTCTGGACACGGTCAGCCAACCCATGCAGGAATCTGTCCCACTGCGCTTCCTCGTTCCATCGGCACTCTGCAACCAGGGTGTGGAATTGGATAGAATATTCCGACACTGAACTGTGACCTTGGCGGAGATCGGCAAGTAGTCTGGCCGCCTCCCTACCCGCCAGCACCCGATCGAAAACCCTCTTCATCTCCTCGGAGAGTGCCTGGAATGAGGCGCAGCATGGGTTTTGATTCTCCCACACTACCATTCTCCAGAGAGCCGTCCTGCCGGATAACAGTGTCAGCAGAAACGCCACCTTGGATCGTTCCTGATCGAACGTCTGAGGCTGTAATGCAAAGTGCATAGAACATCGGGTCAAGAAAGCTCTGCAAAACTCTGGTTCACCTGCATATCCTTCTGTTGTCGGCAGTCTCGGTTCTCGCCGCGGCTGCGGCTCTGGTAGAGGGGGAGGAGCTGGCGGTGTGGGTGGCACAGTGGAGACTCTTAGCTGTTGTATCTGTTGGGTGAGCTCGGACACATGCGTCACAAGCGCTTGGACCGCCCGTCCTGTGAGAGAGATGTTCTCCTCTTGGGTGTCCATTCTAGCGATGCTTCGAGCCGCAAACTCGTCCCACGTGGTAGCGCCTGCTACATCCATGAGGGTCAGATCGTTCTGTTACGTAAGACAGAAACAGGATGTAAATGCAAAACACAGTTTATTAATTCAGCACAAGATCAGAAATTACGAAGTAACAGAGTAGCACAGGCGGGCAGACACAAGGCAGGGTGGAACGGTGGCACAGGGACTTTCGATGAAAAACTGGTGGTGGTGCTCAATCCCGTGATGATTCCTCGAATGATTCCCGGTAAGTGTAGTAATCCTCGTGACGGTGTTCGGTAATCCAGTGCTGAGTGGTGATCCAGGGAAGAATGATGACAACACGGGGACTCAAACTGACTATACAGACACGGGAACAGGTACACGAACACACCGGGAAGAACAGCGATCTGACAACATGAAACACAGGTTACTGAACTTATATAGGGAACAAACAATTGAATCCAGCTGGCGCTGCTGATCATCAATGATCAGTGACCACGCCCACAGACACACACACACAACAGCACACTAGACGAGAGAGAGAGAGAGAATTCATTAACCGTGACAATCATTCTCTGATAAACGATTTGGATTAATTAACATTAGTTTTGATAATAACAACTTAAAAACTCACTTGTTTTTAATTCTATGCAAACTCATACATGATTATAATATCGAAAACATAAATTATTTTAATTGTTTCAAGTCATTTCATCACAGTTAGACTCCTCATGTCTGACTTTCGTATACCTGATCAATGTGCACAAATTTCTTTTTTTTTTTTTTGTAAATGTCATCATTTTCGTCACTCTAATAATCATCACAATTGTGTTCATTATCTATTGGTTAAGCTGTCACTTTTACTGCTTGTGTGGGTGTCACGGCCCTGATTTATCTCTGTACTAAGCTGGAAATACATCTCATAATTCATTGCAAGCAAAACATGATCAGAATTCCTATCACTACAATTGGCAGAAACAGTTTGAATTATCCAGTACATTCATCCTCCCCACAAAGATACAAACCCATCCGGCCCACAGGTTGTCAGTCTGCTCGAGTTCTCTTAGGGCCTCTCTCATGGGTTCAGTTATGTTGAAAGTCAAAATGAATGTAGTCTTACAAAGTCCACACATTCCTGGCAGTTTCAATGGGTAACATGGTCTTGAACGATCTGTCTTGTCTAGTGATTGCAGGTCTTTGCAATGTCTCTGGTTGTGGCTGCACAGATCGCTTTACTCTGCTCACCGGCCTTATCACTCCTCCTGAGTGACCTTGCTCTTGCACTTGGTGTTTGGGCTCGATCTTGGGGCTTATTGTTGAACTTGTTGTTCTTGTTGCTGAGGCTCCTCCTCTTGTTGCCCTTCCGATATGGGCAGAACTCTCCTGCAGTGGCTGGCGTGCACCCATGTAGCTCTCTCTCCGACCTTCATTGCCATGTGTGTTCTCAACAAAACTTGGAATGGCCCTCACCACCGTTTCGCCCTCCAGTTCTTCCTCCTCAGGTCAGGAATTACCACGTAATCCCCCGGCCTGATCTTATGCAGAAACGTCTCAGCAACCTTCCTCTGGGCAGCTTTCACCTGCACAGAACTGTTGGATAACAGACAAGACATTTCTTTGCAGTAATTCAACATTTCATTTTCAGACACATCCGTTGATGGAAGCCTGTGTTTTTCCCTCTTCTATTCCCATGAATGGTGGTCTACCAAAGAGAATTTCGAATGTGCTCAAATTTGTTTTGACTCTCTTTCTCATTTTCATGTACAATAACATGGTTGGGAGTGCTTTCACCCATGAGAGTACAGTTTCCTCACAACACTTTGCCAATTTGTTTTTTACCGTCTGATTTTCCCGTTCAATAGCGCCTCTGCTGGCACGATGTGCAAGGCACAATGTGTTCTCATATCAATTCTTAAGAACTGCCCACCTGTTTTATTGCCTCATTGACAAAATGTGTACTCAAACTGCCATTCTAGATCTGGTTGGGTAACCCATGTGTCAGCTTAGCATAATGTTTAAAAAAAAAGAAAAAAAGAAATGTTTGGGAAAATGAGGTGTTCCAACAACGGATCTCCACATGCTATAAATAACCTGATGCCTTCCAATTGTTCTTCTCAGCTCCTGTGGAAAAAGAAAAGAAAAAAAATCAACCTGATGATGTAACAGAAACTATGGACTCTCTCTTTTCTAGCACTTTAAATACAGTTGCTCCTCTATGCTTAAGGAAGGTTAATGAAAACAGTTTGACACCATGGTATAATGAGCATACTCGCACCCTAAAGAGAGCAGCCCGAAAAATGGAGTGCAGCTGGAGGAAAACAAAACTAGAGGTATTTCGTATTGCTTGGCGGGAAAGTAACCTATCCTACAGAAAAGCATTAAAAACTACTAGATCCGATTAATTTTCTTCTCTTTTAGAAGAAAACAAACATAACCAGGCATTTATTCAATACAGTGGCTAAATTAAAGAAAAATAAAGCCTCAACAAGTGTTGACATTTCCCAACACCACAGCAGTAATGACTTTATGAACTACTTTACTTCTAAAATCGATACTATTAGAGATAAAATTGCAACCATTCAGCAGTCAGCTACAGTATCGCATCAGACAGTGCACTATAGACCCCCTGAGGAGCAGTTCCACTCATTCTCTACTATAGGAGAGGAAGAATTGTAAACAACATGCATGTTAGACCCTATACCATCTAAGCTCCTAAAATATGTGCTTCCAAAAGTTATAGATCCTCTTCTGACTATTATTAATTCCTCATTGTCCTTAGGATATGTCCCCAAAACCTTCAAACTGGTTGTAATTAAGCCTCTCATCAAAAAAACACAACTTGTCCCCAAAGAACTAGTTAATTATAGACCAATCTCGAATCTCCCTTTCCTGTCCAAGATAGAAAAAGTGGTATCCTCACAATTATATTCCTTCTTAGAGAAAAATGGTATATGTTAGGATTTCCAGTCAGGATTTAGACCGTATCACAGTACAGAGTCTGCTCTCCTTAGAGTTACAAATGATCTGCTCTTATCATCTGATCGTGGGAGTATTTCTCTATTAGTTTTATTCGATCTTAGTGCTGCGTTTGACACAATTGACCACAACATTCTTTTGCATAGACTTGAACACTTTGTTGGCATTTATGGAAGTGCATTAGCATGGTTTAAATCATACTTATATGACCGCAATCAGTTCGTAGCAGTGAATGAAGATCACAAGTGCAGTATGGAGTACCTCAAGGCTCAGTACTAGGGCTGCTACTCTTCACACTTTATATGTTACCCTTGGGAGATATCATCAGGACACATGGTGTTAGCTTTCACTGTTATGCTGATGATATTCAGCTCTATATTTCTTCACGGGCCGGTGAAAAACACCAATTTTGAAAACTAATGGAATGCATAGTCGATATAAAAAACTGGATGACGAGAAATTTCTTACTGCTAAATTCTGAAAAAAAACAGCGGTGTTAATTATAGGACCTAAAAACTCTGCTTGTAATAACCTAGAACACTGTAATAAGAGCTTGTAATAACCCCAACTGAGCCTGGTTTCTCCCAAGGTTTTTTTCTCCATTCTGTCACCGATGGAGTTTCGGTTCCTTGCTGATGTCGCCTCCGGCTTGCTTAGTTGGGGTCACTTCATCTAGAGCGATATCGTTGACTTGATTGCAAATAAATGCACAGACACTATTTAACTGAACAGAGATGACATCACTGAATTTATAACTATAATTTTGCATTATTGACACACTGTTTCCCTAATGAATGTTGTTCAGTTGCTTTGACGCAATGTATTTTGTTTAAAGCGCTATATAAATAAAGGTGACTTGACTTGACTTGACATAAGGCATAATTTAGATATATTTTGGAGATGGAAAAATGCAGTTTTACAAATGCTAGAAAATCCCTAACAATTAAAACTTTATCTGCTGCCAGCACTAACCATTCACACAACTCCTGGAACCCGCCCTGAACACATCTCCAATCGAGCACTCTCACCATTCACACTTCCTTTTTCCCCCCTCTCCCCCACACCTGCAATCAGATCAGCAAGGATGCGGTGCTCCAGGTCTTCCGGAAGCAGAAAAGGAACAAAGCACCAGGCCCAGATTGTGTTACACCAGCCTGTCTGAAATCCTGTGCTGACCAGCTGGCCCCCATCTTCACACAGATCGCTGGAACTGTGCGAAGTCCCTTCATGCTTCAAATGCTCCACCATCATCCCCATCCCAAATAAATCCAAAATTACAGGACTAAATGACTACAGGCCTGTGGCTCTAATGTCTGTAGTCATGAAGTCATTTGAAAAACTGGTGCTGGCCCACCTGAAGGACATCATTGGACCCTTGCTAGATCCTCTTCAGTTTGCCTACAGAGCAAACAGGTCTGTGGACGATGCAGTAAACATCGGACTGCATTATGTTCTGCAACACCTAGACAGACCGGGGACTTATGTGAGGATCCTGTTTGTGGACTTCAGCTCTGCCTTCAACACGATCATCCCCAACCTCCTCTTGCCCAAACTAACTCAGCTCTCCGTGCCCACCTCCTTCTGTCAGTGGATCAACAGCTTCCTGACAGACAGGCAGCAGCTAGTGAGGCTGGGTAAATACACATCCAGTACCCGTACAATAAGCACCGGAGCTCCCCAGGGCTGTGTTCTCTCCCCACTGCTCTTCTCCCTGTACACTAATGTTTGCATGTCTAAGGACCAATCTGTCAAGCTCCTGAAGTTTGCAGACGACACCGTCTGTCTGGTGCACTCTCAACAACCTGGAGCTTAACACGCTCAAAACAGTGGAGATGATCGTGGACTTCAGGAGAAACCCCCCTGCACTCCCCCCACTCACCATCATGAACAGCACTGTGACTGCAGTGGAGTCATTCAGGTTCCTGGGCACCACTATCTCTCAGGACCTGAAGTGGGACATTCACATTGACTCCATCGTGAAAAAGGCCCAGCAGAGTTTGTACTTCCTTTGCCAGCTGAGGAAGTTTAACCTGCCACAGGAGCTGCTGAAACAGTTCTACTACACCGTATCCATCGGATCCATCCTCTGCACTTGAGTAACTGTCTGGTTCAGCTCAGCTTCTAAATCTGACCTCAGAAGACTACAGAGGGTAGTCCGGACTGCTGAGCGAATCATCGGTACAACCCTCCCATCTATTCAAGAACTGTACTTATCCAGAGTGAGCAAAAGGGCTGGCAAAATCACTCTGGACCCCTCACATCCAGCACACTCCCTCTTTGAACTGTTGCCATCTGGTCGATGCTACTGAGCACTGAGCACTAGAACGACCAGACACAGGACCAGTTTCTTCCCCCAGGCAATCCATCTTATGAACAGCTGATAATAACTGTGGAACACACTACACTATTTATATTTATATACACATAAACTTATTTATCTAAAACACATACTTAGCATACACTTACATTTTTTGCACATAAAAACCTGATGATTACATTATTTTAAATGAGTCCACCCCCCAAGATTATTGTTATAAACACGAGCCGCGTCTAAAAGGCAAAGGGGGAGGAGTTGCTTCAATTTATAACAACGTTTACAGGATTTCTCAGAGGGCAGGCTTCAAGTATAACTCGTTTGAAGTAATGGTGCTTCATATAACATTATCCAGAGAAACCAATGTTAATGATAAATCCCCTGTTATGTTTGTACTGGCTACTGTATACAGGCCACCAGGGCACCATACAGACTTTATTAAAGAGTTTGGTGATTTTACATCCGAGTTAGTTCTGGCTGCAGATAAAGTCTTAATAGTTGGTGATCTTAATATCCATGTCGATAATGAAAAAGATGCATTGGGATCAGCATTTATAGACATTCTGAACTCTATTGGTGTTAGACAACATGTTTCAGGACCTACTCATTGTCGAAATCATACTCTAGATTTAATACTGTCACATGGAATTGATGTTGATAGTGTTGAAATTATTCAGCCAAGTGATGATATCTCAGATCATTATTTAGTTCTGTGTAAACTTCATTTAGCCAAAATTGTAAATTCTACTTCTTGTTACAAGTATCGAAGAACCATCACTTCTACCACAAAAGACTGCTTTTTAAGTTATCTTCCTGATGTATCCGAATTCCTTAGCATATCCAAAACCTCAGAACAACTTGATGATGTAACAGAAACTATGGACTCTCTCTTTTCTAGCACTTTAAATACAGTTGCTCCTTTACGCTTAAGGAAGGTTAAGGAAAACAGTTTGACACCATGGTATAATGAGCATACTCGCACCCTAAAGAGAGCAGCCCGAAAAATGGAGCGCAGCTGGAGGAAAACAAAACTAGAGGTATTTCGTATTGCTTGGCGGGAAAGTAGCATATCCTATAGAAAAGCATTAAAAACTGCTAGATCTGATTACTTTTCTTCTCTTTTAGAAGAAAACAAACATAACCCCAGGTATTTATTCAATACAGTGGCTAAATTAACGAAAAATAAAGCCTCAACAAGTGTTGACATTTCCCAACACCACAACAGTAATGACTTTATGAACTACTTTACTTCCAAAATCGATACTATTAGAGATATAATTGCAACCATTCAGCCGTCAGCTACCGTATCATATCAGACAGTGCACTATAGACCCCCTGAGGAACAGTTCCACTCATTCTCTACTATAGGAGAGGAAGAATTGTATAAACTTGTTAAATCATTTAAACCAACAACATGTATGTTAGACCCTATACCATCTAAGCTCCTAAAAGAGGTGCTTCCAGAAGTCATAGGTCCTCTTCTGACTATTATTAATTCCTCATTGTCATTAGGATATGTCCCCAAAACCTTCAAACTGGCTGTTATTAAGCCTCTCATAAAAAAGCCACAACTTGACCCCAGAGAACTTGTTAATTATAGACCAATCTCGAATCTCCCTTTTCTGTCCAAGATACTAGAAAAGGTGGTATCCTCACAATTATATTCCTTCTTAGAGAATAATGGTATATGTGAGGATTTCCAGTCAGGATTTAGACCGTATCATAGTACAGAGTCTGCTCTCCTTAGAGATACAAATGATCTGCTCTTATCATCTGATTGTGGGTGTATCTCTCTATTAGTTTTATTGGATCTTAGTGCTGCGTTTGACACAATTGACCACAACATTCTTTTGCATAGACTTGAACACTTTGTTGGCATCAGTGGAAGTGCATTAGCATGGTTTAAATCGTACTTATATGACCGCCATCAGTTCGTAGCAGTGAATGAAGATGTATCATATCGATCACAAGTGCAGTATGGAGTACCTCAAGGCTCAGTACTAGGGCCGCTACTCTTCACGCTTTATATGTTACCCTTGGGAGATATCATCAGGAAACATGGTGTTAGTTTTCACTGTTATGCTGATGATACGCAGCTCTATATTTCCTCGCAGCCTGGTGAAACACACCAATTTGAAAAACTAATGGAATGCATAGTCGATATAAAAAATTGGATGACGAGTAATTTCTTACTGCTAAATTCAGAAAAAACAGAGGTGTTAATCATAGGGCCTAAAAACTCTGCTTATAATAAACTAGAACACTGTCTAAGACTTGATGGTTGCTCTGTCAATTCTTCGTCATCAGTTAGGAACCTAGGTGTGCTACTTGATCGCAATCTTTCCTTAGAAAGCCACGTTTCTAGCATTTGTAAAACTGCATTTTTCCATCTCAAAAATATATCTAAATTACGGCCTATGCTCTCAATGTCAAATGCAGAAATGTTAATCCATGCATTTATGACTTCAAGGTTAGACTATTGTAATGCTTTATTGGGTGGTTGTTCTGCACGCTTGGTAAACAAACTACAGCTAGTCCAAAATGCAGCAGCAAGAGTTCTTACTAGAACCAGGAAGTATGACCATATTAGCCCGGTCCTGTCCACACTGCACTGGCTCCCTATCAAACATCGTATAGATTTTAAAATATTGCTTATTACTTATAAAGCCCTGAATGGTTTAGCACCTCAGTATTTGAATGAGCTCCTTTTACATTATACTCCTCTACGTCCGCTACGTTCTCAAAACTCAGGCAATTTGATAATACCTAGAATATCAAAATCAACTGCGGGCGGCAGATCCTTTTCCTATTTGGCGCCTAAACTCTGGAATAACCTACCTAACATTGTTCGGGAGGCAGACACACTCTTGCAGTTTAAATCTAGATTAAAGACCCATCTCTTTAACCTGGCATACACATAACATACTAATATGCTTTTAATATCCAAATCCGTTAAAGGATTTTTAGGCTGCATTAATTAGGTAAACTGGAACCGGAAACACTTCACATAACACCGTACTTTCTACATCATTAGAAGAATGGCATCTACGCTAATATTTGTCTGTTTCTCTCTTGTTCCGAGGTCACCGTGGCCACGAGATCCAGTCTGTGTCCAGATCAGAGGGTCACTGCAGTCACCCGGATCCAGTACGTATCCAGACCAGATGGTGGATCAGCACCTAGAAAGGACCTCTACTGCCCTGAAAGACAGCGGAGACCAGGACAACTAGAGCCCCAGATACAGATCCCCTGTAAAGACCTTGTCTCAGAGGAGCACCAGGACAAGACCACAGGAAACAATGATTCTTCTGCACAATCTGACTTTGCTGCAGCCTGGAATTGAACTACTGGTTTTCGTCTGGTCAGAGGAGAACTGACCCCCCAACTGAGCCTGGTTTCTCCCAAGGTTTTTTTCTCCATTCTGTCACCGATGGAGTTTCGGTTCCTTGCCGCTGTCGCCTCTGGCTTGCTTAGTTGGGGTCACTTCATCTACAGCGATATCATTGACTTGATTGCAAATAAAAACAGACACTATTTCAACTGAACAGAGATGACATAACTGAATTCAATGATGAACTGCCTTTAACTATCATTTTGCATTATTGAGACACTTTTTTCCAAATGAATGTTGTTCAGTGCTTTGACGCAATGTACTGTATTTTGGTTAAAGCACTATATAAATAAAGGTGATTGATTGATTGACATAATATACATGTACATACATAAATGCTCATTGTAATATACCTGCCATACATTGTCATTTGTATATTGTCATTCCTTACCCACCTATTTGTATTTTTTTGTATTTTTTATTCCTTATTGTGTTTTTTGTTCTATCGCTGTTATGTTGCTCTGTGGAGCTTCTGTCATGAAAACAAATTCCTCGTATGTGTGAACATACCTGGCAATAAAGCTCATTCTGATTCTGGGATATAAAATCAGCACACTTAAATAAATTCTGTATGATGACCTGGTGGCCTGTATACAGTTGCTAGTACAAACATTGCAGGGGATTTATCATTAACAATTGTTTTTCTGGATAATGTTACATGAAGTAGCATTACTTCAAACAAGTTATACTTGAAGCCTGCCATCTGAGAAATACTGAAAACATTGTTATAAACCTCCCCTTTACCTTTTTGACATTGCTCTAATTTCTAACAGTGATCTTGAGGGGTATACTCAATTCAAATATTGTAATCATCAGGTTTTAGCCAGGTTTCTGTCGAACAGAGCACATCTAGGTTTATGATCAGCGATCATGATTTCAGCCTCTGTCCCCGAGGTCCGAGGCTATTAGCTCCGCCCACCTCACTGTTATCCTCGGCTCACACTGGTCAGTGGAAAGTGGCTAATGGGTAATGATGGCAGAAGACTGTACATTCGCAAGATGGGCTTATGCGCATCTTGTATTTTTACAATTTCATATGGCATTACAGTGTAAATATAGTCCTGTGTCTAATATGAATAGATCCAAGCAATTCACAGATATTGACAGATTATCACTTTACCTCTTTAGCAAACTTTCAACAGACTTGGATCATTTGTGATTCTGGCTAATCCACGGGTTGGGTGAATAAATTTTACTTTATTTGCAGGGCAGGCCAAATAATTTCATTAAAGTGGGACCCATGGGTTGGGTTTTTTTCCTAGAGTGCGCACCATTCAATCACACCTCACCAGAAACAAGGCAAATCGCAATTTGTGATGATGCAGACAAGACCCAGTTAGCGTTTGATTTTGCTGCCGTAAAACCGGTCTTCTTCTTCTGCTTCTTCTTTTAATTCTTCTTCTGGTGTTTTATGACTGTTTGGCAAGCCAGGTGTATTAATGCCACCTACTGATCTGGAGTGTGCATAGGTAAAACTTGTGATTTGAAGTGACAATATTTGAATTTGTGAAGAGCATGTCAGTCACCATGGGCTTTTCTGCTTACGTTTTTTTTTTTTTTTTTTTTTGGTGTATTTTATAGTTCTATTGCCAGTTCTTTTGCCCAACAAAAACAAAGTAACATGACAAATAAAGGTTAAATGATTGCAGAAATTGTATTCATTTTAAGGGTTTAAAGTCATGTCTTGTTTAACATTATGTAAGCTATTCTTGGAAACAACCTGGTTGCTATCACACAAAACAAAATAAAATATTATTTCATATAAAGTAAATGAGTAAACAATTTAATAATGCAACTGAACACATAATGTCATTGAAATGACAACTAAAAACAACAATAATAATACAATTAATGCACCGATTTCAATATTTATAAGGATTCCTTTTTAGGTGTCATCAATAAGTAAGTTTTGTAAATTTAAATGCTGAAAAACATAAGTATTTGTATGTTTAGATTATTAAAATAAGTTAGTATTGTACGCTTTAATGCCTCTAAAAACGTAAGTAAATGTACGTATTGTAGAACGACATTTTATGTCAAATACATACAAATTATATTGAGATCATGTTGCAAAATTGCATCTCCCTTCCAGAGTGTTTATTTAACTTTAATTGAATCTACTGCTTTGAAATCTCTACTTTTACCATTTATCATATCAAGCAAACCTATACAGTAAAAAAAAGAGCCAAAAATGATATATATATATATATATATATATATATATATATATATATATATATATATCTCTGCGGCAAAGTGGAAAACTGTTCTGTGGTCAGACGAATCAAAATTTGAAGTTCTTTTTGGAAAGCTGGGACGCCATGTCATCCGTACTAAAGAGGACAAGGACAACCCAAGTTGTTATCAGCGCTAAGTTCAGAAGCCTGAATATCTGATGGTATGGGGTTGCATGAGTGCGTGTGGCATGGGCAGCTTACACATCTGGAAAGGCACCATCAATGCTCAAAGGTATATCCAAGTTTTAGAACAACATATGCTCCCATCCTGCCATTGTCTCTTACAGGGAAGACCTTGCATTTTTCAACATGACAATGGCAGACCACATGCTGCATCAATTACAATATCATGGCTGCGTAGAAGAAGGATCCGGGTACTGAAATGGCCAGCCTGCAGTCCAGATATTTCTCCTCATCATAAAGCCTCATAAAGAGGAAGATATAAAAAGAAAAGGGGATGCCACACAGTGGTAAACATGGCTTTTTTGAGATGTGTTGATGCCATGAAATTTAAAATCATCTTATGTTTCCCTCAAAATTATACATGTTCTCAGTTTAAACATTTGATGTGTCATCTATGTTGTATTCTGAATAAAATATAGAATTTTGAAACTTCCACATTGTTGTACAGTGTCTAAATTTTTTTGGAATCTGACTTGTAATTAATAAATTCTGCATTAATTTTCATTTAGATTTTCCACTTCATCAGTATCTTGGGTTGGATCCTTCCTGTGTTGCTTGGCCTTTCTTTTAAAAAAACCACTCTATTAAGGAAAGGAAAATAAAACATTATTCATTACATTAACACTATTAGAGAATTATGAAAAGGCTGGTATATTGCACCTTATAGAGGGCAGCTGTGATGAGTGACATGATCAGCACTCCTCCAATAACTCCTCCAGTGACCTCCTTTAGGATGCTGAATTCCTCATAGACCTCCACCTGAGTGCTTAACTTCACAGGCACCAACACAATAAAGATTTCATACTATTAGAAGCTAAATCTCACAAATTTTGATGCATAGATAGTATAATGTTTAAGTAATGTCACTAACAGTTGGAGATTATTAGAATAATCTGTTTTGTTTAAAGTGTTATATAAATAAATATAGGTGAAATTATGATATTATCTTTAGTGAATTATACGCATTACCTCGCATACTGACACAGAGCCCAGGGAATCAGAGAAGTATATATATTTATCCTCATCATAATCCATAGATGCTGTACTGACCAACTGAAAAGATGCAGACCTAATCCCAATCTATGAAAATAAATGTTGTGTATATTAGAATGGCAGAAAAGCTCTCATCTAATAAAGATTTCACGCTCTGTAACTTCAGATACCTGCTCAATCCACCCAGAGCTCAAGTTGCTGGAAATATTATAGAACCTCCTTTCATTTCTCATTAGATTCACATCACACCTGAAAACTGCACACACCGCCACAGAGCAATTCTGACAGAAAAAAAAAAAAAAAAAAAAAACTTAAAACAGTCAAATGTTTATTTTGACACAATTTACAGTTAAATAAGATATTTTATTCAAAATAATTTCCAATTAAAATTAATACAAATCTAACCCACCAAGACATTTTTCTTTTTGAGCACTTTCAGAAAATTGGTCAAGGTGGGCTGCTCATCTCTTTCCTTGAAGCAATCTGGAATCTTTTACAAAGCAAAATATTTCTTTATGACTTAAAATGTCGGTTCACTCCAAAATATAGTTATACTTCTATAGAACCAGAAGGAAATTATTTACATTACAGACAATGAAAGTATTAAATTAAATTTGGACTGCAAAAGTTATATGGACTACAATAATGGCACCATGAAGACAAAAATTGACTTTGGTTTGTGTTTGTTTCTCCTTGATTTATTTGATTTGCACACACTTTTACCTGTAAGTTTTTATTAGTCCAGATGTTTTCAACTCCCAGTTTTACAGGTACTCTAATGAAAACTGTTAAATTTAGCTCTCTAAACTCATTCTTCACCTTTAAGACATAAACAGGAGGAGACTGATTAATACCAACAACTGATTTTATTGTGATATGTAAGAGGGAATAATGAAACACATAATTCAGAAAAAACTTTACCTCCAATATCTGTTTTAGTGGTTTTTCAAGATTATTCTTCCCACTTGTGAAATTGATGTAAAGGCTGGAATCTGTATGTCTTTAGGAGAAACATCCATTGAGAAAAGCAAACTACAAAGGATCCAGAAATCATAATTGTAAGCACACTACAGCAAACCAAAGCACTGACCTCAACAAGGCAACATAGATAGCATGTTTTACACTTATGTTTTTAATTTTCAACAGTTCACTGCTTTCAGAGTGATTTGTATTGCCACTGGAAATGACAGAACATTTTGGTTAGTGCTACTTTTCATGCTGATATAATTCATTTGATAGACACAGATTAACATACCTGGTAAGAGATGCACTCAATGTCACCTTTTGGTCAAAATTACTTTGTTTATTAATACTGTAAATAATATCAAACACTGCCTAGAAGAAAGAGGTAAGATGTTAAAAAGCATTATAAAACATTTTAAATCTAGGATGCTTACAATTAATATATTTTAATTTGTGCATATGTGTATCTAGATACAGCGGGATCAAGAAGTCAGTTGTGAGACAGTTGTAAGCTCTCCAACTCATTGAGTCTTAACCCTATTGAGTACTGGACCCCAGTCCAACTCTGAACCATCCTCAAGGATCCCCAGAGCAAAACTGAACTCATTTAGTATAATTTATATGTATGGGAGGACCAAATGCAATCAAGTATAATTCAAGTTATTGGACTTGTCCAGAAGTGGCAATATCAATATTGGATTTTTCTTTCATGGGAACATGTCATGTATAAATAAATAAAAATTGTGATATGAATACAATAGACAAATGTACATATTTATGCGCTTACTAAAAATACCCTGAAATTTGGTAAACTGGTATACCTCACTTCTGCTACATTGGAACAACTAATTTTGTGTTTAATGCATACTAATTATGTGTAAGTGCTGCTGAGATATATCTGACTGTGCTAAAGTGGAACTATTGCAAGTATACTTAAGGTGCACTTTAAATGTCTTGCATTTAAATAGTGATATTATACAGAGATCATACAGTCCTTATTAATAGTGATATTAATAGTGATAATAATAACAAAACACATTTTAGGTATAATATTATGTGCATTGAGCAATAAAGAAATGCTCCAAATAAAGTTTAATTATAATTTTAAATCATTAGATCTTAAGTGATATGTCTATATATATATATATATATATATATATATATATATATATATATATGTCAATGAATGAATGAAATAAATGTATTTTAAAGAAAATGTGCCATTTATTTTTTTTTATTTTTTTTTCACTAGGCTTCAGAATCTACAGCCATGTGTGTCTTGAGTTTGAGCTCTGTCACGTTGATTCTTTATCAACTATTTATTTTTAGGGATACCCCCGTTGACCGGCCATAAATCAGAACCAGACGGTTTTTGCTTAAAATACACAATTGGCCGGTTTTTGTTCTTTTTTTCTGGAAGTGCGTCTGCGTGCACATACTACATTGCAATCATTCGCTATCATGTAATTTGTATGGTATTTTGAAATCTGTGCGCGGGACACAGGCAGCTGTTGAGCACAGGAAGAGCAGTGCTATGGAGTCAAAATCATGCTGCATATATACACAAAAAAATAAGTTTTGCAAAAGAAAATAACGTTTTGCTGATGAAAATTAAAGCATTGAGGAAAATAAATGTGTTTTTTTTTTGCAAGCAAAAATAAAGAAAGTATTGGAAAATTATTGGGAGAAAAAAAAAAATTTTTGCAAAAAAAAATAAAGAATTGCAAAACATAAATGAAACAGCTCGAAAGCAATGATTTTGCAAAACATATTTTCCATGGTCATATCCATTAATTTATTTGCAACGCTGCTTTTATTTTGCGTATCAGTCTAGTTTGAACTTACGATAACGTTTTCCTTTTGTATTAAATTTTTCTGAGCATCTCACTTTGTGGCACTGTTTTGACATGGGGGTGAATTCAAGGGACGAGGGCGTGTACAATATGATGTCATCGGCCCATGATGCAGCTCACTGATCTGGGTACTGTCATGAGCAGTGGTTTGCCAGTGGATCGTTTCCTCTTATTCACTAGCATTAAAACTTGCATGTTTTCATTTTATTAACTTTATTGACAAATGTATGTGTGTATTAGCAGCATTGGCTCAAGTTAAAGAAGTTGTCAACATGAACATCTGCTGTTTATTTCTCTCGATGTATACAATTTTATAGCATTAAAATGTGTATTGCTTCATTTGGTTAACTTCATGTGTATTAACATTGTTTCTTTACCATCTCTTTACTTGTGGGAGGACGCCAAAACTTTATTTTCCTTTGCAAAACTTTTTTTTTTTTTTTTGCATATATGAGGCATTATTTTGACACCATACAGAGCTACATGTCTGAGACACAGATAGCAGGAAGTGAACAGTCGTTGGTATAATGGCGCACAAATAAGAGCCCTTTTCCTGGACTCAATGAAGTTGAGTGAGCGTACTGTACCTGTCCACACCCTGCACAAGCGTAGACAGTGAATCTCTGCCTACCGTGTTGGGAGAAACGGAACTCTGACCTGCCCTGCCCCCCACACACAGATGCTCTGGTTGGTGTGAGAGCATCATGTCGAGGAGACAGTGGGTTTTTAATTGTAAAGGCAAGTTTGTTTTATTTTCACTGCCAAAGAATGAAAATCAGAAGAACCAATGGCTAAAATTCATTTTTACCACAATACCAGAGCAGTACAACAAATCCTTACCAGACCAGAGCAGTTCACAACATTTCACTGATCACTGCTTTTCTAATCTCGGTGAGTACAAGGCGGGATTTTCAAAGCGTTTGGCCATAAAAGACCAACTTTATTTAGACCAACGAGCATCTCCGAATCACAACGCGAAGTATGATTATGAAGTTATGTGTTCGTTTTCTCCCGAGCGTCTTATCAGTATGTGTGCTGTCTGCAGCCTGTCTGCACTGATCTTCATTTACAAAAACGTCATTAAAATGAAGTGTAACTCCGTGAATACTCAATGAAGAGACATGAGAGAGATATCTATAGAAAGCTTGACATGTCTACTTTAAAAATAAACAAGTGCTGGCGAAAACAGATATTCTGTGATAAAGTAATCCATATGAAAACAACGCGATGTCTGTTTTTCACGTCTCCCTTCATTATATCTAATGTGACCACGCCCCCGCGCTGAACGCGCTATTCAGATTCAAACTGAAGCGCGCGGCTTGAATACACCCACACAGAAGAAAAAGCAGCGAGACTCAAGTTCAAGTTTTTTATTTTACTGTTTGCTTCGTGGTGAGAGGAATAAGACATAATTCACCCCAAGCAGATGCTAACGCCTTGTTTACCGTGAAGTTGTGTGCGGAACAACCAATCAAATTATGTCAGTTGACCAATCAGAACACAGTATGCTACCGAAAGGTTGGGTTTAAGGAAACTGAATCTTTTGAACAGCTTCGCGTGAACCGTTTGGGGATCTCTGAGAATTGAGGTAATTTTAAAATGATATTTTGACAAAATGACAATGTTTTTTAACCTTGGATGGATTTAAACCTAATGTACAGGACTTATAAACAGTGATAGGAAGATTAGAATTTTCATCTCACTGGCTCTTTAAAGAAAAAAAAAATATAAAAAAAAGAATATATATATATATATATATATATATATATATATATATATATATATATATATATATATATATATATATATATATATATATATACACACATGGAGACAGCCTTGGTCAGTTTCTAGAAAGAGTCGACAATCTACAGGTGTCTGGGAACATCGGTGGGGAACGCGAGAAAGGTATGGCTGCACTGCTCACCCGGGAGAAGTAAGGAAATGTTACAATTTTAAGTTAAGTAGAGTACTTAGAAAATGGGGGGGCGGGGTAATGGGGGGTCTGGTTAACATGTTAAATTAGGTAGAGCACTTTCAGCTGTGAGTCCCATAATGGGGCTGCTGGCTAACAGGTTAACACACCAAATAAAAATACCACCATGCATAGGCTGAAAACTGTGGAAGCAAATAAATAAGAATCATGTTTATTGTCTAGCCAATATTATTGTAATGGAGGAGTCATCACAAGACATGGAATCAATTTGCAAGCTTTTAATAAGAAATATTGTGGTCGTACAGGCAGGGGTTAATGACAGCGAACACAGCAAAGAAGGACAGACAGAATCGTAGTTGGTGCACAGGTGGAATGCCAGGGTATCAAGCAGAGAATCACAGTCCAATAAACTAGCAATAATCTGGTAGGCCGGCAGCAGTAATCGTAAACGGGAAACAGATCAAATCAATAACAAGCAGACATCAGAAATAGTAAACACTCAGAAATGCAAACCGTAGTAAGACAAGACCTCGCGATGAACACAAGAAAGCTGGCAGCTTAAATACTAAAATCCAATGAGCTGCAGTTGGAGAGTAATCAGAGTGCAAGGAAGAGTGTATTTGGGAGTGCATTTAGTGCAATAGTCATTGTGTGTGTGTGTGTGTGTGTTGTTGTAGGAAGAGTTTCAGGTGCAGGATGAATGTGAAATGGAGTTTAATGGATATGTGAAGTCCACTTTGGAGTGCCCTCTGGTGGCCATAACAGGCACTCTCACTTGTGATCATGACAATATCCCCCCTCACCCTTAAGGAGTGGCTTTCAGACGCTCCTAATTAAAGAAAAGTCCAAAGTTCAGGTGGGAGGTGGAGAGGAGGTAGAGGAGGTAGGGCCAGGTCCATGTGGAAGTGCCGACAGAGCAGGAATCCAGGGTGGAGCAGGTGGAACTGGAGCCCACCAGGGCAGAGCTAGTGGAACTGGAGCCCACCGGTGCGGAGCAGGTGGAACTGGAACCCACCAGGGCGGCGCAGGCAGAACTGGAGCCCACTGGGGAGGCGCAGGCAGAACCGGAGCCCACCAGGATAGTGCAGGCGGAACCAGAGCCCACCAGGGCGGAGCAGAAGACCACCAAAGTACAGCAGATGGGACAGAAGCCCACCAGGGCAGAGCAGACTCTTGGACAGGTTCAAGGACTGGGACAGGCTCTGGAGTGAATTCAAGGACTGAAGTGGACTCTGGAGTGGAGTCTGGAGTCAATTTCTGAACTGGAGGATGTTCTAGAAGGGGTTTATAGCCTGGAGCGAGTTCTAAAGTCCCTTCATGGGCTATAGCAGAGACATGATGACCCATTTAAAGATCTGTTGAGACATGACAAGATTCTGGAAGGTCTGTTGAGACGTTACAAGGTTCTAGAAGGTCTGCTGAGATGTGACGAGACTCTGGAGAATCTGCTGAGACGTGTCGAGGTTCTGGAGAGTCTGCTGAGACGTGACGAGGCTCTGCAGAGTCTGCTGTGATGTGACGAGGCTCTGGAATTTCTGCCAAGACGTGACAAGGCTCTGGAATGTCTGCTGATACATGACGAGGCTTTGGAAGATCTGTTGTGGTATGATGAAGCTCTGGAAGATCTGCTAAGATGTGTTAAATCTCTGGAAGATCTGCTGAGATGTGATGAAATTCTGGAAGATCCTTTGTGATTTGACTGGGCTCATAAAGATCAACTGTGACTTGATTTAGTTCACAAAGATTGGTGGTGACTTGACTTTGCTCATGAAGACTAACGGTGACTTGATTTGACTCATGAAGTTTACCTGTGACTTTACTTGACTTATGGAGATTAATGGTGACTTGGCTTTGTTTATGATGATCAACTGGGACTTGATTTTGTTCATGAAGATCAACTGTGGCTTGACTTGACTCATGAAGTTTAACTGTGGTTTTACTTGACTCATGGAGATAATGGTGACTTGACTCACAAAGATCATTGGCGACTTGACTTTGCTCATGAAGACTAACAGTGACTTGATTTAACTCATGAAGTTTACCTTTGGCTTTACTTGACTTATGGAGATTAATGGTGACTTGGCTTTGTTCATGAAAATTAACTGTGGCTTGACTTGACTCATGGGGGTTGGTTAATGGTGACTTGACTTTGTTCACGAAGATCAACTATGGTTTTACTTGACTCATAGTGGTTAATGGTGACTTGACCTGACTCTGGACAGTCAGCGGAGACTTGACCTGACTCAACTGACTTAACTGGACTTCGATTCAGGAAGATCGACAATGACTTGACTTGTGAAGATCAACGGAGACTGAACTTGATTTTGGAAGATCAACAGGGACTTGACTTAAGTCTGGAAGATCAATGGGAACGTGATGACTCCCAAAGATCAACTGTGGCGGCCATTTCATGTAGGGGGGCCGGACTGGGCTGGTGGCCATCTTGTGCAGAGGTGCTGGACTGGTGGCCATCTTGTGCAGAGGCGCTGGGCTGGCAGCTATCTTGTGCAGCAGTGTCGGCTTGACAGGCCTGGCAAAAGCAGACTCTGGAATGGCAGCCATGTCGTAGAACGTTTCTGGAATCGGAGATACTGCAGGACTGCAATGTTCCTCATCCACAACACCCACAGTGAACGCTGATCCAGCAGTCCAGAGAACATAATCCAAGAAGTTGCAGAACGATGAACAAGGACCCTCATGAATTACTTTAGACTTTAAAGGTTGATTAAGGCCATCACAGAAAAAAGTCTATTAACAGACAGTCCGGTAGATCTGAGCCATTGGCTAAGGCCAAATATTCCCCAATGTAATGTTCGATAGTCCATGTGCCCTAATACAGCTCTAGTAACAGACTTGCTGTGCTCATACCTGACCAGTGTTCATTGGGTAAGTCACTGGATTCATTCATGACGAGGTCTTCTGTAATGGAGGAGTCATCACAGGACATGGAATCCTTTTGCAAGCTTTTAATAAGAAACATTGTGGTAATGCAGGCAGGGGTCAATGACGGCGAACACAGCAGAGAAGGACAGGCAGAATCATAGTCATTGTACAGGTGGAATGTCAGGGTATCAAGCAGAGAATCACAGTCCAATAAACAAGCAATAATCCAGTAGGCTGGCAGCATTAATCGTAAATGGGAGACAGACCAAATCAGTAACAGGCAGACAACAGAAATAGTAAACGCTCAGAAATGCAAACCGTAGTAAGACAAGCACTGCATGAAAAGAGCTGTATACGGACAACTACGGGATGGGAAATCTCTGCTAAACTGTAGGTTTGCCAGATAAATGAGGCAGAGTGCTTGGAAAGGTAATATACAGAAGTAAACTTGTGAAACATCCAGAAACCTTACGTATGTGGATGTATATAGGAACTGGTGGAAGTTTCCAGGAATCCTTACAGCTGGTTGTGAGGAGGGCTGGGTGTGAGGTGTGAAGGGCTTTTTATATGTTAATGACCCCCAGGTATGGTGGGGGGAGTGGGGGGGGGGGGTAACAATGTCTCTTAAAGACAGCACATACAGTATTGTGGAACATAAAAACTGTGTTTGCTAAATACGTTTATTATTAATATAATTTAATTAGTCTATTTAAGAAACTTAGCATCATTCAAATTAACTGAAATTCAATGGACACAATTACCATTTTAATATGTGAAAATTATGTCTCTGACTTTTCATGTTCTTTTCATGATTTCATGATCACTACATTTATCAAAAATATATTTATCATTAGAAGCCTAATATTTGTTGCTAAGGACTTCATTTGGACAACTGAACGGTGACGTAAGGGAATGCAACCAATGACATGACAGTATCATTCGCGCGAACACAATTTAAATTGTCGGCATTGTGTGAAGTAATTTTTTGCGAATTGCGACTTGGTGAAACTGACTATTGTTTGTGATGGCGTGTAAAAGAAACCTGAGTTTTACTACTCCCGTGAATAATAGGGCTTTGCAACCCGCAGCAAATATGATTTAATGAAACCGTTGATCTCCGGTCAGAACGCTTTGTCTCGTCAGCTTGAGGGTTTGATGGAGAAGCAAGCTGCAAACACTGTTCTTCTCGAAGAAGATGCTATCCAGCATCTCTGTGCCTATGAGCGAAAGTTTGACGAGCAAAGACCGCAAGAGGAACAAAAGACCGCGGGAAGAGCCATTACATAAAATGATAAAGAGGGCGCAAAACATGGGCATTGCGGTAAGTTGAGTTTTATTTTAGCGGACAATATAGTAGTAAAGATGTGTATAATAAAGGCTAGATGTTTGGCCCGCACCGCATTTGGCGGCCATCTTACCACGGGGAGCTCGCTCGCAGTATTGTGTTTTAATGGTGCATGGACTTTTAAATAACCATAACTTGCTCCATGTTCTACCGATTTTCAAACGGTTTGGTTTGTTATAAACGTTAGAGATTAACCTATGACACTTAGGGATGTCATTCAATGTTACAGGAAGCTGCAAGGTGCCTTCACAATTCGGAAAACAACCCACATAAATATGATCCACAAACTGGGTAAGACTGCTGTTTTTCTGCTATGTTTATTTGGCCTTTGTGGGCCATGCCGTTTATGGGGTTTTACATATTCCTTTTAAATGTATTTAATGAGACACTTCTCTCTTTCCACACAGAATAAGTTCGCCTCGTAACCAAGCAGTCATGACTTATCTGCTAGAGGAATTGAAAACTTTTGCAGATGCAGACCATGAGTGTATACAAGGTAATTTTAAAATGTTTAACAATTTTAATGTCCATAATTTTAGTGTCTTATATTTTGTCCATCTTATGATTTCAATAGTGTAGTTTCTGTCATTTATCTGAAATTTCTTTTATTCAGCGTGTTGCAAGGCATACTTTGAAACACTTCAGAGAAAGTACAATTTGTCTCAGCCAGAAAAGTCCCAGCTAAGAGATACCATTAAAACAGGAGCTAAAAAACGACAAAGGAAAAGACTGGTGAGTGTAGAAATTCATCAACTTGTCTTTAAAGGGACAGTTCACCCCGAATTGAAAATTATTTTCTTCTGATAACCACAAAAGAAAATATTTTTAGGAATGTTTTAAATCAAACTGATCATGAGCTCCAATCACTTCCATAGTTTTTTTTTTTTTTTTTTCTACTTTAAAGTCAAAGGGGCTCATGATTGGTTGGATTATAAACATTCCATCTTTTGTGGTTATCAGAACAAAGACATTTACAGGTTTGTAACAACATGAGAGTGAGTACATTGGCAGAATTTTCATTTTTGAGTGAACTATTCCTTTAAGTTTGACCAGGGCTGGCCCTGACCAATTTGCTGCCCTAGGCAAGATTTTACCTGGCGCCCCATGCATCACAGCCCATTTCACCCTGTCATTGTGTTCATGATTTAGCATACACACACATATATATATATATATATATATATATATATATATACACACACACACACACACACACACACACACATTACAGCAGAACTGTTTCCAACACTCATAATAAATCATCATATTAGAATGATTTCTAAAGGATCATGTGATAGACTGGATGTCACATGTGACACTGAAGAATGGAGTAATGATGCTGAAAATTCAGCTTTGCATCACAGAAATAAATGATAATTTAAAGTATTATAAATTGAAAACAAATTATTTTAAATTGTAATAATATATCACAATATTACATTTTTCTGTATTTTTGATCAAATAAATGCAGGCTTGATGAGCAGAAGAAACTTCTTTCAAAAACATTAAAAATAGTAATGTTTCCAAACTTTTGGCCTGTACTGTATCCCCCCAAAACTGCACAACTGTAGAGTAAAACATTAATAAAAAAGTGATAATAAAAATGCGTCTTAAAACTGACATGATTATACAAAATCACAGTCTGGGGACTCAGAACTCAGACATTAAGTTTAAGGTAAAAATAACTGCCATGAAATCATCTTACTCCTATGCAATAAATTGTTCTTTCACTACATCTCTTTACCTCTGTCTTTATCCTCTTCTCTTCTTTTTGGCACTGTATCTATCACAGACTATGCTCATTTATTATGTGTCATGTAAATTCGGCCTTCCGTCACAATCAGGAAACTTTCACCGTGTCTAGAACTGGCGCGAGCTGCCAGGCCCGTTTCTACGAGCTATGTGTTAACAAAAGCAGTGCTGTCTACATTGGATGCGGCGTCGGGCACGCTACACAACAAATTACCAACAACTGATCGTGTGCGCGCTCTGTTTCTGACGCACTTCAAGCACTCGATGGGCGGGGGAAGATTGAAGAGCCGGACTTTTTTTTTTTTTTTTTTGCTTTATTTGGTAGTATTTCGAATTAATGGTTTTAAATAGTAGTAAATAGTAGTTTTCTCTCCACCTTCAATACCACGACTTAGGTGCCCTTGAGCAAGGCAGCATAAATGGCTGCCCACTGCTCCAGGTGTGTGCTCACAGTGTGTGTGTGTGTGTGTTCACTGCTCTGTGTGTGTGCATTTTGGATGGGTTAAATGCAGAGCACAAATTCTGAGTATGGGTCACCATACTTGGCTGAATGTCACTTCACTTTCACTTTCATAAACCACAAGTCAGCACTCTTAAAAAAAAACACTATAAATTTACATTAACAGTGTTTAAAGAGATTTGGGGGGGGGGGGGGGTAGGGGCTGCGGCTTGACGTCGGCTTCCTCCTAATTTTGTTCTCCCTCTTCTCTCACAGGGTGCATTGACTGTGCTTTCCTACCGAGGATGACCGTTTCTTCCTCTGTCATCTTCTTCGTCTCTTCAACATTCGGGTCGTGGTCACCAGTAGTACGGGTCCAAGAATGTTGTCTTGCACATAAGCTGCCGGCTTGCTTCTGGCAGAGCTTTATATTTCTCATCTTAAATAGACATGATGCCAGCTTTCAGGTTGGCTGTCAGTTGTCCATCCTCATCCGATGGGGCAAATGTGTCATCTTTAATGAGACGGCGCACAGGGAGAAGAATTGATGCTGTATGCTGATCTGTGATGTAAATGTCTCTTGACAAGCAGCATTGTAGATGTGTTGAGCTTTTAATTATAATGTATGCTCTCTTTTGAACTAAATTATTTATAATGTTTTTTTTTTTTTTTTTTTTTTCGGTGGGAAAGAAATGTAACTGGTGTTGCAGCTTAAAACCGGTAACATCGTCAACACAGTCTATTGTGGAAAGCATAATACATATATAATGTCTCCAAAAACTCCAAAATGTTTTTTGTCATGTCTGTAATGCATGTGCATTTCTCAAATCTAAAATAGCATATAAAACATGTTAATTTGTACTATCTAAACCTGTTTTGCAAGTTTGAAACCCTCATAAGACAATCGACATATGATAGAGCGAGAAATTCACACCTTTATATCGACCCCCACAAACTATACAGAACTACCCCACAAAAACCCCAACCCCCTCCAGCTGAACTGAAATCGGCCTGTTCGGCATGTGTTTAATCATGTTACTGGGTTGAAATATGCCTGCACTCACAGTAGCTGTACTCTTTGTATTAATTATTTCCTCACCGCCCATATTATTATTTTCACAAGACCATAATAATAACAAATTATCAATTGATAATTAATCATTATGTTTTGCGAAAATCATTGTTATTTGTGATTGTAGGCGTTTGAGGAAGGCTTTAAGACCAAGCTGAACCCTCTGTCAGCTGCTCCCACTTTACAGTGAGTGTGAGCGCTGACTGACCCAGCTTCATCGTCAGCAAGTTTTGATTTTACAAAATCCGTTTGAGCGAATACAACTCATTGATCATGAGCCCAACATTTGGCAAGGTAGGAAAACATTCAGTCTACCTGAAAAAAAAAGTATTTTATTGTTAATTGTTCAAAGTTAATGCTGTTAAATAGAAAGTAACAAAAAAATATATATATATTGTAGGCAATTGTATATTGCTAAAATTTACTCATGCCGATGGTTTGTTTTATTTATTTTTATTTTATTTTATTTTTTAGAATAACTGTAGCCTATATTGTTAAAACAAAACGTTTTTGGTTGCAGACAGATATAGGCCTATATTATTAAAAATATATTATCATTACAAATATTTGAATCGTCCCTTACCTTAATTTCTTAAAGAATAAACACTTATTTTATAAGAATAAACATTCTAAATAAAGAATAAAAGAAAGAATCTCAATTAGCCCTTAACACCTTATTTTCCATTTCTGGAGTTAACTGGCAACTCTAATGATGATGTAATTATTTTTTGACTCCCTAAAGTGGCACCTTGCCCAAAAAAATAAAATAAATAAATCAATCCCCCTTGTAGGAGATATGCGAGTGATTCATAGATTTAAAAAAGAAAAAAGTGTGTGCTTCATTTTGGAAAATGAATACAGCTCGGAAAAAAATTATATGATGAAAAAGTCATGCTAACATATTATTAATTCATATAAATAATTTAAGCATTTAAAACCTTTTTATACTAGATTCAACTTGAATTTCAATACTATTGAACTGACTTTAAAATCTCAAGGAGTTTATAAATTGAAACCGTAAAATGTCACTATGCATGTTACAGGTCCCCTTCTTCGTGATCCCTTGTTTTAAACTTTAGTTAGTGTGTAATGTTGTTGTTAGAGTATAAATAATATCTGTAAAATTCTAAAGCTCAAAGTTCAATGCCAAGCAAGATATTTTATTTAACAGAATTCGCCTACAAAAAATGACCCGTTTGGACTACAGCCCTCTAGTTACTGCAGTAATGACGTCACTAAAACAGTTTTTTGACTAACCTCCGCCCACATGAATTCACAAAAAGGGGGCGTGGTCTTGTTGCCCTCCGACCAAGAAGAAGGAAGAGCTGCGTTTGTGTTTGCCATGTCGTTGAAACGCTGTTATTTTCATCTCGAAATCCAATAATCTTTGTTTGGGCTTCCCAGGGACACTGCACTTGGAGATTATTGGTAATAATAATAATTTATGTTTAACTCTGTTCCCGAAAATTATAATCCACATGTAAAACTTTGTGCAGCACATTTTGCTGAGGACAACTTCCTCAATCAGTTCAATGCCGAATTTGCAAAAAGGTTATTCTTTAAAGATTAAAGAGTTCCCTCTTTGTCTGGAGAAGGCGTTGTTTATGGACCACAATCGGTAAGTGTATTTTATTATTTAAGTTGGTGCGTTTAACAGTTTCTGTAACTTACTACACAAAGGGCAACGCTGTTTAGCTTTGTTAACTGTATGTTAGAGCTGTGCAAAAAAAATGGATGCGATTTTCATGCGCATCTCGTCAGTAAAAATGCTCCTGTGATTATAAGTACATCTCCAGCACATGCTCCTGCCCACTTGTTTCTCAAAACTAGTCCAATCGCGTTACCAGGAGGGCAGCCTGTATTCATCTGGTGTCGAATCACAACACAGGAACCGCTGGCCCAATCAGAACTAGTTACGTATTTCTGAGGGAGGGACTTTATAGAACAAGGAAGTCATCAGCCCGTTTTTGTGACAGAGAATACAGCAGTATACAGATAGGTGAATTGTGTGAAAAATCATGTTTTTTTTTTTTTTACACGCGAAACATGAACACATGTTATATTGCACACTGTAAACACAATCAAAGCTTCAAAAAAGCGCGAAAAAGGGGACCTTTAAATACCCTTAATGAACTTTAATCTTTATCCTAAGACCTTGATTGCATGTTAGCATAAAACTAAATCAAGTATAAAATGGGACAACAACCTTTATATCAAATATTTTTAAATTGTCCGCAGCTAGGCAATGCGAGAGGCAGGTTCTGGGCAGAGCATGTGGAGTGAATGTGATGCACAAAGTCATTTTCAGATGCAATGAAAATTAAAGCTGCAAGCAGCGATGAACGGGCCCTCGCACCCTGGCTCTCCACCACCCGGTGCCCATAGGAGGAACCCTGAACGTTGGGCCATATGCTTATAAAATAGTAAATATTTTTGCCACATTTCCTGCTGTCAACAGGTGGCGTTATGATTATAATTGAATATCGCCATGTAAATGTCTTTAGGCCAGGTCTCTTACCAAACATGCAAGGTTTCAGGCAGATCAGACATCTCATGTTTAAGTTAGTATGTAATAAGTTATTCCTGTTGCCAGCAGGTGGCGCTATACTTATAATTGAATATTGGCCTTTAGGTGTGTTCAGGCCAGGACTCTTATAAAACATGCCATTGTTGCATGCTTTAACAATTAGCTAAGTGTTGCTAGCATGTTTTATTATGCTTCTAGCATGTTGCCAGCCTATTCAACACTTTTTGACACTTTTTAATTTATAAGTTCATAACAGAATTAGCCTTGTCACTTCCTGTTACCAGCAGGTGGCGCTGTGACTATAACTGAATTTGGTCATAGGTGTTTGTCTGGAATAGAACACTTATCACACGTGTGAAGTTTGGGGAAGATTGGACATCGCTTGCCTGAGTTACAGCAACTTCCCTTTTCACTACATTATTAGCATGCTTTAGCACTTAGCTAAGTGTTGCTAGCATGTATTAGTATGTTGCCAGCCTATTTAATTTTATACTAGCATGTATAAGTATGTATCTAGAATGTTGCCAGTCTATTTAACACTTGTTTACACTTTTTAATTTGTTCCTAGGAGTCTGTAACAGTGTTAACCTTGTCACTTCCTGTTACCAGGAGGTGGCGCTATGACTATAACTGAATTTGGTCATGGGTGTTTGTTCAGGACAGAACACCTATCACACGTGTGAAGTTTGGGGAAGATCAGACATTGCATGCCTGAGTTACAGCAACTTCCCGTTTCATGGCGAAACATCGAACTTTGTCAGGCTGCCAGGGACACACCCCTTGACGAAAACTCAAAACCTTCGCAATTTAACATCACAAAGGTCTTATGATGACCCTCACCAAATTTTAAGATAATCCGATTAAAACTGTAGGAGGAGTTCGTCAAAGTACGAGGCATGGAAATGGAAAAAACTGCACAAAAATCATACAGGAAATTCAAAATAACTTACTTCCTGTTGGGTTTGGGATTTTGTACCAAGATCATTTTTTTGTAGGTAATGGTGTGTTACATGTGTGTACCGATTTTCATGAATGTACGTGAAACACAGCTCGAGGCGCACTCCGTTGAAATTTAACAGGTGGCGCTATCGAGCCATTTTGCCACACCCACTTCTGAAACCTATATCATATGTACATTTTTGCCAGTCCTGATGCGTGTGTAAAGTTTCATGAGTTTTGGAGCATGTTTAGGCCCTTAAAAATGCGCTTCATTACGGAGAAGAAGAAGAAGAAGAAGAAGAAGAAGAAGAAACGGAGCAATTCCAATAGGGTCCTCGCACTGCATTGCTCGGGCCCTAATAATAAACGGAGCAATTCTAATAGGGTCCTCGCACTGCTGTGCTTGGGCCCCAATTAAAGCTGCAAGCAGCGATGAAAGAGCCCTCGCATCCGTGCTCACTATCACCCGGTGGCCATAGGACAACAGAGAACATTTGGGCCATATGCTTACAAAAAGGTAAATATAAAAAAAAAAAAGTGACATTGAAAAAAAAAATATATATATATATATGTATTTGTGCCCCTTCTGCTGCCAACAGGTGGCACTATGTTTATAAGTGAATATCAGCATGTAAATGTCTTCAGGCCAGGACTCTTACCAAACATGCAAAGTTTCGGGCAGTTCAGACATTGCATTTTTAATGGTTTAGCTCCTGCGTACCTATCTAGTCTTCTACCATGTTACAATCCATCATGCTTCCTAGGGTCACAAAATGCTGGATTTTGGTAGTTCCTAGGATAGCAAAGTCCACTAAAGGGGGTAGAGATTTTTCGCATTTGGCTCCCAAACTCTGGAATAGCCTTCATGATAATATATGGGGTTCAGACACACTCTCTCTGTTTAAATATAGATTAAAAACACGTCTCTTTCGCCAAGCATTGAAATAATGCATCTCATAATTTTGGACGACAGTTATATATGATCAAATGCACATTATTATTCTTTGATTGGAATAGCAGCTACGCTAATTATGTCTCTGTTTTGCCATGGAATTTACATCTTGTGGTAACTAGGATTTACACAAGCTCCAGTTTGGATCCAGAACACCTGAGAAGAGATGCCAACCCTTCAGATGATGTTTAACCTTTAATAACATACAAAAACTACACAATTTTGATAAAAGTTCGCATCATATAATAATTGCTGTTAATAGTGTTCATCATCTGTTTGATTACGACTTTAATTGATTTTTCCCTACATTTCTGCCATATGCACATTAACTACACATGAACTTACAGTCATTACTGATTAGCCAATACTAAATATTGTAGAAACATAATTTATATTAAAGTTGCTTTGCGTTGATTTATATTGTGAAAAGTGCCATACAAATAAACTTGAATTGAACTGAATTTAATTGAATCCCTTTATGGTATGAATAATTGAAAACTGGGTGTCTTTCTGATATTTCATTGAAGAAGCCTATAGGGTTACTCAACCATGCATTATTTTCTAAGTTCCAAGTAGATTTTAAAACCCCAGATTTGGTCTCAGACATTTAGACCTCTTTATATCTATTTGTGTCTGTTCACACAGATTTTGACTCACAGAAGTGTTTCCTGCGAAAAGAGGTTTGTTGACCTGACAGATGGTCTCCCCTAATAAAATTCCTTGCATGCCATCTGTAGAAAGGCAATTCACTCTGCCCTGTTCAAACAGAAAAAAAAAAAAAAAAAACATAAATACTGCAAAATCCTTTTCTAAGCATCCACATGACCCTACATAATACAAATGCTTTGGAAAATAGATGGAAATTTATTTTGAAAATATTTGTATAGATGTAAACTATTAAAATTACTCAATTATGTTCAAACATTATGTTAAATAATCAGCTATTCTTGCTGTATTTAACCCCACATGCCATGGACATCATCCTGTCTTACCATTCGAGACATAATTCTCCTGTAGGAAAGTCCAGAGGGGTAGTTGAGGGTGAAATGAGTGTTGTATGAGTTTTCTCCTGTGTTTTCAACAAATACTGTCACATTGATTTCCTGCATTATCCCAACTTCTATGTTAGCAGATCTGAATCAGAGAAACAAAAGAGATGCATGGTTAAATTTAACTAATTTTAGATTACACTCAAAAAAATGACTCTTTGGCTGAACATGATTCTTTCATGGACAGTGGTTCCACATGTTTGTACCATGTTATTTGGACAAGAATAAATCAAGTTATAAGGACATGTCTACTTTTAGTTGAGTTTACTCAGTTTGCTTTAGTTCATCCTTCATGAAATATCTGAGTAGAGATAATATGTTTACATCATGTAGAACCACTGTCCATGCAAGTTTAGAGTTATAAAAACATTAGCAAGTAAGATATAACTTTTCTTTACACATGATGTTAATTGTTTGCAGTTGAAGGATGTTACTATGTGTACATCATGCACTAGCACTCTTATTAAAGTTGCTTTTTTCAAATTAAGTATTTTAGACTTTCTTTTAACCAGGTCCTCAACCCAACCACAAGCTCCACACTTCACCACAATGGTAACTCGCACCAAATACACCAATATAAAGTATTTTAAAATGCCCACATAATAGAGCATTATACATGAAAAAGTCTCCTTATTATCACTTTTTACTAAAAACTGCATAAAATAACACTTTATTTCAACATTTTCTCTCCCCATATCCAGTCCCGTGCAAAGCATGATGGGAAGCGTAAAACTTATTTTGAGGGACTTGATTGAAACATGTTCTTTCAAAATGAAAACTTTATGTTAAACCAACGAGTCACAGTTTTAAGTCAGTTTAACATGACACAATCATGTTGAAATGAAAAATAGCCAAAATGGCATTAATTCAACATGAATTGTTCAGGTAAAGTGAACAAAACTGAAAATTCATTTTTTTGAGTGTAAGTCTAATTGACTGTCCAGCCAGAGGGAATGTTCAAGATGCAGAAATGAATAAACTTTATACCATTCACTTACCCAAAGCTAAAGTCCATTTTGAGGTTGTCAACACAAAGGTTGTCTGATCCACAGTTCATTTCATAATCTAACTGTAATATGATTAAAAGTGCACATATTGTGTCATATACTGTACATTTGATCACACTATTTACACTTTGTAACAAGTTAAAATTGAATATGAAACATCTCTTACCATCCACAATGTTGTGTTTTTTATCCATGGTAAGAGAACAGGCTGTAAATTCTCTAGGCTTCGGGAGGGCAGACCCTCAAAAGTGATCATTAATTCATTAAGCAGTGGGTTGAGATGATCCTCTGTGCAAGCCTGGACAAGACAAGCAACATAATAAATTAAAGGATTATTTTTATTTTACTTTTTTACTTTTTATGTTGGTATCTTTTCTCATAAAAAAAAAAAAAAAAAAAAAAAAAAATTAATATATATATATATATATATATATATATATATATATATATATATATATATATATATATATATATATATATATATATATATATATATATATATATATATATTTTTTTTTTTTTTTTTTTTTTTTTTTTTTATTGGTAGTGCCAACAGATACACCAACATGCTGCTGTGTGCATAGGAAATATGCTGCTGCTGCATCAGTGAGCATACATAAATCCTATAGCAGATCTAGACAGGTGGAGTTCAGGGAGGTGGAGGGTATCAAAGAAAATCTGATAGCACATTGCAGGAAACTGGTATAAAAATATCTGCAAAAAAAGGCAAATAGACGTCAAATAGACGTCAGTTTTGCCTCACTTATGTGTTACATTTGACGACTGTAGTAAGGGAAAATGAAAGAAAAACACTGTAGTTAAAATAATTAATATTCACAGATGAAAATGTGGTACTTATGAAGTAATATGAATTTCTTAGAACAAATTCAAGCAGGATAAATGTCAAGCTTATGAGCCTGTGCTGATATTTTCTCTAAGCTACATTGTTTTGAATCATATTTTACATTTGACACATTTAATAGCTATGCAGTATTATTTATATAATATGAATTATGTGTTATATTATTCAAAGAAATTGTGGTTTACTTTGCATCGGAGCATTACAAGGGTTAGCCTATTTTAGTGAGCTAGGATGCATGGATTAATATGCGAAATGTCAATATTCTCATTTATTAGGCCTATATTTTAATTTATATTTTAAAATTACTTTAATAAAACAACATGCATTTTTGTTATTCATTACCTGTCCTTTATTTTGACAGATAACTTCTTGGGGAAAATGTATTTGTCTGTACACTGATTAAGAAATTGTTACATCTTTTATGAATTATTTCCTTTATTTAAGTAAAATGTGAGGCACTGTATAATTTTGTTCCCATTATTTAGGCCTCATTAGCCTAAAACAAGAAATGAATAAATTAAATCTGCACGATTTAGCTAAATCTTTGAAACTCTAAAGAATGGATGGATTAATCAAATATCCTCAAGTTTAAACTCCAGTTCTCTCATTATAATAATAATTTAAAAAAAAAAAAAAAAACTTTTTTTTGATTTTGAGAGGAAGCCTTCTTTACTTGCTTTTAGGGCTGGGTGATGCCCCAATTTTTTTTTCACAAATTAATCAGATTTACGATTTAAATAAATTTTTCGCAAATCAGTCGCGTTTTAAAATCATTCACAAAACTACCACCAGGTGGTGCAAATGGACAGATTGCGAAAAAAAGCTTATAGTAAAATGACATAAGAGGAGGAAGTAAAACAACAATAACATTATGATATAACATTGTAACATCTTTAAAAAAAACTACATAGAACTACAAAGCCTATTTTATCTCATGAATAATGGTTAAGCATCAAATATGCAACATCACAAATATGGAAACATTTGGATTTCTCCCGAGTGAGAGAATGAGAAAGCCCAACCTTACCTTATGTTTCTTCTTATTATTATAATTTTTTAGTTTATAGCTAAGCCAATATTATTATATACAGCAATTATATTTATCCATTTGAATTTATTATTTGTAATTCTTGTTTTGTTCCGGTAAATTTGTTAAATTTAAAGGTCCCGTTTTATGCGCTTTTTTGAAGCTTTGATTGTGTTTACAATGTGCAATATAACATGTGTTCATGTTTCACGTGTAAAAAAAAAAAAACAGTATTTTTCACACAATTCACCTATCTGTATACTGCTGTTTTCACTGTCATAAAAACGGGCTGATGACTTCCTTGTTCTATGAAGCCTCTCCTTCAGAAATACGTAACGAGTTCTGATTGGGCCAGCGGTTCCTGTGTTGTGATTCGACACCAGCTGAGAGCAGGCTGCCCTCCTGGTAATGTGATTGGGCTAGAACGCACGTGCTGGAGATGTATTTATAGTCACAGGAGCGTTTTTACTAACGAGATGCGCATGAAAGCCGCATTTGTTTTTTTGCACAGCCCTACCATCTAGTTAACAAAGCTAAAAAGCGTTTGCCCTTTGTGTAATAAGTTACAGAAACTGTTAAACGCACCAACTTAAATGATAAAATACACTTACCAGTTGTGGTCCAGACAAAGAGGGAACTGCTCCATCTTTCAAGAATAATCTTTGTGCAAATCCGGCATTAAACTGATTGAGATTGAGAAAGCTGTCCTCAGCAAGCTGTCCTCAGCAAAATGTGCTGCACATAGTTTTACATGTGCATATTTAACTCAGGAACCGAGTTAAACATAAATTGTAACCATTAATCTCAAAGTACAGCGTTCCTGGGAAGCCCAAAGGTGATTGGACTCAGAGATGAAAAAAAAAGCGTTTCAACGACATGGCGACAAAAACAAACAGCTCTTCCTTCTTCTCCATCGGAGCACAACAAGGCCACGCCCCCTGTTTGTGAATTCATGTAGGCGGTGGTTAGTCAAAAAAACTGTTTTAGTGACGTCATTACTACAGGAACTAGAGGGCTGTAGTCCAAACGGGTCGTTTTTTGTAGGCTAATTCTGTTAAATCAAATATCTCACTTGGCATTGAACTTTGAGCTTTAGAATTTTACAGATATTATTTATACTCTAACAACAACATTACACACTAACTAAAGTTTAAAACATGGAATCACGAAGAAGGGGACCTTTAAAGGATTTGTGGTAAAGTGAAGGGAACTGAAAATATCCTGTTGGTACATTCTAACATCATTAGGCCAGTCGTTATAGTTTCTAAATGTAATAAAATACAACTTATGACTTTTTTTTTTTTTCCTCTCACAAGCTAAATTAATTTTTTAGCGTGTTAAAAAAATAAAATAAATGCAGCGACCAAAAATAGGTGATTAATCCATGAAAATGCAAATTATGCATGATTTACATATTTTTTCCTCTCACAAACGTAATCTATTTTTCAGCGTGTTAAAAAAAAAGTGTCACTCTGGGTTAACAGGAATTATAATTATAATATACTTCGAAACAGAGCCTTTGCCTAATCTAGGCTATCCAGGTTTTTTTTTTTTTTTTTTTTCATTGCATCTGAAAATGACTTTGTGCAGCACATTCACTTCACGTGCTCTGGCACAGATCCGCCTCCTGCATTGCTTAGCTGTGAACGGTTTAGAAATGTTTGATATAAAGGTTCCTGTCCCATTTTATACAGGAATTGTTAATAAAAATAAATAAATAAATAAATAAATAAATACATACATTTACAAATTTTAGTTCTAATTATATTGTTAACCCAATTATTTAACTATTGGCTATTTAACATGCAACGTGACATTTTACCCTTTTTAATTTTTAAACTCCTTGAGATTTTAAAGTAAGTTTAATAGTATTTAAATTCAAGTTTAAAAAAAGGTTGTAATTGCTTACATTATTTCTATGAATTAATAATATGTTGTCATGTTTATTCTTGTAGAAAATAAGTGTTTATTATTTAAGAATATAAGGGAAAAAATAAGGGACGATCCAAATATTAGTTTTGTTTCACCTATTTATGTAGGCTACAATTATTAAAAAATAAATAAAAATAATAAAATAATTTCATTAAAAAATGCCATCGGCTGGAGTAAATTTGACCATTATAGAATTGTGACTTTAAAGGTTCATGATTTAGGAGTTGAAAATACTGTGTAATTACAAATGGCTTGGATTTTAGAGCATAACATATGAAGTTCTATGAAACGTAAGCCAATAAAACATTTTTGAAAAACTTCAAGTTGTGAACTAAAATTTTATTTCAACCATATAGCCTGTGAATAAATAAAATGCATACTTTTCCTAACATTTCATTATTCATAAAATGCATACAATTTCTGGTGTTTGGATTTGTACTTCAGAATAATAAGCTCCATGTTTAAAAATAGCCCTAGACTAGGTTCTCTCTCTCTCTCTCTCTCTCTCTCTATTTAATTCTTTACTTAATAGCATTAGCTCAATGAAATACGTCTGCCTTCAGGTAGAATGAATGTTTTCCTGCCTTGATTAATGATGGGCTCATGATCAATAAGTTGTATTCGCCTCAATCTGATTTAGTAAAGTCAAACTGCAGATGGTGATGGTTGGCAGAGTCCCGCTCGCTGTGAGGCGGAGCAGCTGCAGAGGATTCCGCTTGGTCAATGAATTTTGTAAAATAATCATTAATTATCAATTGAGAATTTGTTATTATCATTATGGTTTTGTGAAAATAATAATAAGGGCAGTGAAAAAATAATGAATACAAAGAGTAAGGCTGCTGTGAGTGCATACATGTTTCAGCCCAGTAACATGACAACACATTGTTCCTTCAGACAAAAAACAAAATGAATTCAGTTCAGCTGGAGGGGGTTTGTGTTTTGGGGGGTAGTTATGCATATCTTGTAGGGGTCAAGATAAAGGTGTGAATCTCTTGCTCTTTCATCTGAACAGTGTCTATAGAGGGTTTCAAACTTGCTGAGCAGGTTTAGATAGGACTCATCGTATTGGTTATACACTCTAAAAAATGGTCTGCCCCCACATAAGATTTTTCTATTTCTAGTCATTCATTTGTTATATTCAACTAATAAGAGGTTTATCTAAAATGTACTTAATCAAGTCTTATAATCTTAATATATTCCGCTCTCAAGCACATGCATTAAGTTTGCAACAAAGCACATGCAGAAGTAGCCTAATAATTGTGAGACATTTTAATTATTTATTAATAAAGAAATGTTTTGTTGTCAGCTGCAAGATGAAATTCACAGTGCTGGCTCTCTCCGATGAGAGAAATGCAACTTTGACAGATTACACAATGCTTTTGTTTTAGTTTAAAAGACATTTGAAGCTTTCTGTAGATATATTTTTAATGTGAGATACCAAAATTTTAAGTAAATTCATTATCAGGTAAAAATTGTAAAAGTTATGAGAGGGCACCTCCCTGTAATTAATGCACATAAATAATTTTTACACAAACACTTGAATATGAATATTAATTCACATTTTGCATATGCATTGTAAATAATCTTTTGCATGCAATTATCCAAAATAAAACCAAACAAGATTTGTAATGAAGATAAAACCATTAAGAATAAATGCTGCACATCGCACACAGTATCACATGAGGCAATCTACCTCATGAACAGTTAAATGTTCCCCACTTATGCTTATGCAAAAAAAAATGTGCAATATCCTTATATTTATTTGTTACCCCTCCATCCTAGTACATCCCTGCATCTTATTCAATCCTATTCCATTATCATTTAAAGCACAATTGTTTATACACTTATTTATTTGCCTATATATATATATATATATATATATATATATATATATATATATATATATATATATATATATATATATATATATATATTAGGGCCGGGACTAGATTAAAAAAAATAATCTAATTAATTAGAGGCTTTGTAATTAATTAATCGAAATTAAACCCATTTTAATCGCATATAAATATTTGACCTGAGAACAGTGAGAAGTAATTTTTTTTTCACATGGATTTATAGTATACCATTGAATAATGACTGAATACATAAGCTTAAGCAACAAAATATTGTTTATTTTTGTTCAACCAAGTCTAGCAGACCAGTGCAATTTTTGCCATGAAGTGTAGCAATAGCATATTTAGAAACAATTTAGAAATAGTACATTTCAGAAATTCAGGAAGCTTATAGGTGCTGGAACCTTCTGTAAAGTGTTTTTTTTAAGTAAAACACAATACTGTCAATTACATTCAGAACATTGGAAACACTGACTATTAGAAAACATCTCTCTGTTGCTTCAGAGGCCATAACATTCTAAGTCCAACTCTCAATAACCTTGGCCAAAACAATAACGAGTTCAACATAAACTGTTGCACCAACAAAATAATACATAGTTCAACATAAAGTGTAAAGTCCACGCTAGCTGCTATATGTTTTGCGTTGAGGTGATACTTGAGGCTCGATGTGCTGCAGTGATATGCGAACGCTAGTTGGTGCTTCAGTATGATCGGTCCGCCGAAACTCATCCGGTGAGAAACGTTCCGCGGTGCAAAAATAAGTTATTAAAAATGCTTATCTGTGTACTGGAAGCTTATGTCACTGGAAGCTTATGTCACTAAAACAAATTCCTTGTATGCGCAAGCATACTTGGCAATAAAGCTCTTTCTGATTCTGATTCTGACATGCGCCGTGAAAATCTTGCACATATTTTACACACCTGCATTTAAATGCAGCTGCAATTTTTTATATTAAATTATATGAAAGCAAGTAGGACTGGGTGATAAATCGATTTTATCGATTAACCTGAATGTTTTTTTTTTTTTATCATCTTGTCTCAGTTATACATTTGACTGGTAAATGAATGATAAAGAACTATATTAAAACTTGTTTTTAAAAATGTGTTTGTCATTTGAACATTGCTTTTAAAATCAATTTAATTCATACATTTCTGAAAAAATCAGGGATTTTTTTTTTAGGCCATATCACCCAGCCCTAAAAGCAAGTAAAGAGGGCTCACTTTAAAATCACTTAAGTTGTCAATTAATGAAGCTCTTTTTTACATTGAGTGCATTTTATAGATTATAATAAGAGAACTTGAGTTTAATCCTGAGGATGTTTTATTAATCCATCCATTTTTTAGAGTTTCAAAGATTTAGCTAAATTGTCAGGTTTAATTTATTTGTATCTTGTTTTAGGATAATAAGGCCTAAATAATGGCAACAAAATTATACAGTTCTTCACGTTTTACTAAACATGCAACAATTTCTTAATCCGTTTACAGAAAAATATATTTTTCCCAATAAGTTATCTGTCAAAATAAAGTACAGTTTATGAATAACAAAAATTAAAGTTGTTTTATTAAAGGAATAGGATAAAATATAAATTAAAATATAGCTGCAAGCAGCGATGTCGGGCTCAAGCCATCAGTGCAACGCCACCCCGGTGGCATCGGGACAACTGTGCCCAGCGGGCATAAGCATTTACAGTAACCCTCTGACAATCAAGTTTTAAGGGATGCGGCAGTTAAAGGGTTAATCCGACCAATCTAGACTTTGAAATCACATACACAGAACAATATATATAACTTTAGTAACACTTTATTTTTATATTTATAAAAATGTATAAGGTGTGCATTGTAGCTGACACCTATATGAACACATTACAATTGTTTTGTGACTGCAAGTCTTTCTTCTCAAATGCTATTGAGCTTCAAATTTGCATTTGAGCCCATGTGAAAAAGTAGCATAATTTACATATGACTTACAGTTTGTTGTAATAAATATCAAACTTTCAAAATAATTGTGCATTTTAGCTGTCACCTAGATGAACAATTAAAGTTGTTTTTATGACTGTAAGTTATTCTCTTCAAATGCTACTGACGTTAGAAAAGTGTATAACAATATCACATGTAACTTTAGAGATCGACCCTAAATTTGAGACTCTAGAAGGTCCAATGTCAAGCCAACTTTATGCCTGTTTTTGTTTTGTTTTTTACTATCTTTATTTTTCTTTTCTCTGTGCCGGATTGCTGATGTCCTATACCCAGGCATAGATGTCCATCCATCAATTACGAACATTCAGCCACAAACATGAGGTGTGAGCGGTTGCGAGCGCGGATGGGAGAATGGCGCATGTTTGTTTTTTTGTTTTTGTTTTTTTTTGAGCAACTGGGATGGTGCCCCCTCTGGGAGTTGGTGCCCTACGAAGACTGCATACTCTGCATATAGAGAGCGGCGGTACTATCTGGAAGATATATTCCTCAAACCATCATACAAGAGCTATTCAAGTGTACAGTTTCCTTTTATTGCATCTTGAAATAAATATTTCTGAATTCTGAATCAAACTGGGTTGTGTTTATTTAATAAGACAACTGAGACTTTAATCTCCTTTGTAATATATGTGCTTTTAAACCAAGAACAATTTATTTATAGATGTATTACTGCTTAATAATGACTATTATTAAGGGAAAAGGCTTTATAATCATGAACTATTTACTAATGCTTAGCTAATGAGTGCAGTTATTATCAAGTGTTACCAATGCATATACTAATGTTAACAAATTAGACATTATTTTACAGTGTTACCAAATCCTTAAATAATGTATTAGTGTTTTGTAATGATTTTAATGACCTATAAGCATTTGTGAAATAGTTTTGCTTGCATTGCAGCTTTATCTGTCAGTTGAAGAGTTTTATTGTTACATCCATGAGATTAATAAATGTCATGTCACGTCACAGGATGTCATAGGTCAGTATCAAATGAGTTTGAAATTATTTTTTGCAGCACAAATAAGGATTCTTAGGATGTTTTTAAATCCCTAAAACTGTCAGAAAAGGATAAGGCCTAAGAGATTTCTTAACCTGTAATGAAAGGAAAAAAAAACACCACCATTATCAACGTCAAAAACAATAACAATTTAAAATACAGATTTTTTTTTCCTGATTATTAAAGGAATAATTAGGTCTCTCTCTCTCTCTCTGCCAGTCAGCCCCTCCCTACAGTCCACACACACTGTCAGTCACCAAAAATTCACAGTCACCAACCCCATCACACTCCCCCTCCCTCTCCCCCTCCCTTCCCTCACACAGACAGAGTGGCCAGAGTGAGATCATGTCAGTTGAGAAGTCTGACAGTTTTTACATTTTCTTTTATCCATACAGTGTTGTAAAGTCGTGAAACTATGCATATTTCCTCAGAATGATTTGATCTCTGTATGAAAAAATGCTTTGAAGTGTTTGGAAGCTGCAATTTAAACATACAAGACAATTAATGTTTCCCTTTTTACTGTCATTTCAAAAAATCACCACGACAAAACCGTTCAAGCTAACCAAAATCCGTTCGCAATTTAAGTTCCTCAATGTTTTTTCTTCGTGTAGACAAAGTTTGGTGTGTATAGTGTACTTCCCCTGTGAGGAGTATGCATTAATTCACAACTGTAAAATCTCAAAAATACACATTCAAATCAAAATAGCTGACTTCCTGTTGGTCGTAGCTGATGACTGTGAATTAGAAAGTTGTCCGTCTTGATAAGAACAATTTATGTACCAAGTTTGGTGTCTGTAGCTAAAACGAACCCCCCCCCCCACTTTTGACAAAAGGTGGCGCTATAGCGTGCCTCCTTCATGCCCTTTTAAAAGCTTTCGCCATTGTCTAGCTATCACTTATACTGATATGTGTTTTGAGGTTCATGTAAATCTGAGGTTGTTGTCTGCCTCAAACTCACCATAACAGAACATTCAAGTTTGACACGTTGCCATGGCAACGCCATATTAGATAGCAATATCCCCACAACAGATTTACATCGGCCGTGTTTTGTCATTATTCTGATGAAGTTTTAAGTAAATCGAGTAAAAATAAGATGCTGAATTCAAAACATTTTGAAAATGACTCACTTCCTGCTGCCAGTTGGTGGCGCTATAACGTCGACTCTTAATAGTCACATATATAAGATCGGTATCATACAACGAACAAACCAATGAAGATTGATAAAATTCAGCAAATGTATGTGGATGTTATTAGACATTTCCTGTTTCTCATTTCTCGCCATAATTTCCACGCTCGCCATGGGAAAACCGTTCGAGATATCAAAAATCCCCTCACAATTTTTCATCCCCAATGTCTTGAGATCATGTTCACCGAGTTTCGTGGCTAACGGGTTGAAAACCTCAGAGGAGTATTTCAAATTCCAGAGCATGCTTTTTTTAAACAGCCCTGAATAGCTGACTTCCTGTTGGGCGGAGCCTATGACATAAAGTGTGAAAGTTGTTCGGCTCAATGAGATCTATAAGTGTACCGAGTTTCATATAAATACATGCAAGTGTGTGTGAGCTATGGTTCAAGATTTCTGACTGTGTTCCAGGGGGCGCTGTAGAGTCCCTGTGCCACGCCCGGGTCCCAGCCTCTGCAGCGTCCTGATGGCCGCAGATTTAAATGTGTGTGCCAATTTTCAAGAGTTTTTGAGCATGTTAAGGCCCCTAAAAACCCCCGGAAGGTTTAATAAAAAAAATATATATATATAGCTGCAAGCAGCGATGGCGGGCTCAAGCCACCAATGCCATCGCCACCCCGGTGGCATCAGGTAAACTGTGCCCAGCGGGCACATGCATTCACAATATCCCTCTGGCAGTGAGGTTTTAAAGGATATGGCAGTTAAAGGGTTAATCCGAATCATCTAGACTTTAAAATCACATTCACAGAACAATATATATATATATATATATATATATATATATATATATATATATATATATATATATATATATAACTTTAGTAACACTTTACAATAAGATTTCACTTATAAACATTATGTTAACATGAACAATATTTATATAGCATTCATTCATGTCAGTTAATATTCCAAACTTAAACATTAAAACATTGTTTTGTGGTGATTTTTTTCCAAGCACATTTTACCAATTCCAAACCATATCAATCTTAATAACTACCATTATTTTTTATTTAATCATTTATGAGTGCTATACAATAGTCCAGGAAAGCTGGAAGAGAAAAACTCCTTATATTCATGTGCAGAATTATTAGGCATGTTTTCTTTTACAGATGAAATGCGCTAAAAAAGAGTTTTAACTCAAACTGTTTTAACTCAAAGTCGAAAATTATGAAATACCCATGAGAAATATCAAACACAAATGCAATACAGAAATGGATAAGTTAAGATTTGACCATTGTACAAAAATGCTGACTGGGTCATGAGGTCAGAAAAGAAGAAGAAAAAAAAACAGGTCAAGAAGAACTGACAAAAATAATTGCAAAATAATTAGGAATTAATGTGAAGATTAATTTTTAGTAAATTCTGCAAGACAGACTTTCAGGAAAGGAGGTGGAATAAAAATGAGCTCCTAAATCTTAATCCCAGATTCTGTAAGATATGTTCCTCAAACCATCGGACAGGAGGAGATGGTGCTGGTCCTTCACGAGTCACTCTAATCTGTTCATAAAGCCTATATATAAAGTCTTAATATATAGTATTTCACAATACTTCATGGTATTCTAATTAAATAATTTTTTGGAATCTTAGATCTCTCAGAACCTGACACATTGTAATTCTGACACTCCAGGAAAGTGGCAGTTCTGTAAAATGTTGGTGATGGAGACTAAATGCTCCTTGATAGTTTCACACCTAATTCACTTAACACACACACACACACACACACATTACCCACAGTGACAGAGGGACAGAGTGACATCATGTCAAACATGAGTTTTTTTAATTTTCTATCATCCATATAGTGTTGTATAGTCATGAAACTATGCATATTTCCTCAGAATGACTTGTCTTCTATGTGTACATTTTTTTGAAGTGTTTAGAAGCTGCACTTAAAAAAAATAAAAGACATTCACTGGTTACTCTCTTACTGTTATTTAAAAAAAATCACCACGACAAAACCATTCAAGCTCTCCAAAATTCATCCGCACCTGTACTGTTAGATACATTCTTTAAACAGTGGTAAAAGAGGATGTGGTGCTGATCCTTCAAGAGTCACTCAAAACGTATCTGTTCATAAAGCCTATAAAGAATTATTCTTAATATATGGTTCACAATACTTCAGCTTGTTATTCTAATTAAGTGATGGTCATTTTATCAGTAAAATACATAAAATTCATATTACTTTTCTTTGAAAGATTTCTATAAATGATTTAAATCATACTTGGTTCTACAATAATTATTTAAAAGTAATCCTATAGCTCCATCTGGTGGCCATTATTGGTACTTAGAATTGCAAGCTTGATTTATATGTTATGATAGTTTTAATTTTATGCTGGCTCTTGAAAATGATAAAGCTATGAAACTTACTGTGCTTCCTTCAAATGATGACTTCTACATATATACAAAATTATGAAGAGTTGGAATTAAAAATTTTTAAAGATATAGTAAAATAACTATTGTATTTTTTTTATGTTACTTTAATAAAAATCGCTATGGCCACAACATTTAAGGTATCCTTAACCCATTCGAAATTTAACATCTCCAGTATATGGCTTCATGTTAAAACAGTTTGGTGTGAACTACTTGTGTCTTCTTGGAGGAGTATGAATTAATTTACAGGCTGAGTTTATCATAAATCCACAATAACATTTCTGAGTTCTGTATCAATCTGTGTTGTTGTTTGTTTATTTTTATTTTTCATAGGAAGATAACTGACCCTTTACTCTCCTTTTTAATAAATGTGCTTATAAACCAAGAACAAGCTATTTATAGCTGTATTTATAAACCGCTTACTACTGACTATTAATATTGGGACAAGGCTTTATAAAGCATGAACTGACTATTTACTAATGAGTGCAGTTATTATAAAGTGTTATCAATGCATTTGCTAATGTTAACAAATTAGATATTATTTTACAGAGTTATCAAATCCCTTAAATGATTTGTAAGTGTTTTGTAATGATTTTATTGACCTACAAGCATTTGTGAAAGTTCTGCTTGCATTACAGCTTAGTCTTGATCTGTGAGCTGAACAGATTTACTGTTACGTCCATGAGATTATGTAAATTCAAATAAATATCATGTCACAGGATGTCAGAGGTCAGTATCAAATTAATTTGAAATTATTATTTGCAGCACAAATAAGGTTTTTTAAGGATTTTTAAAAATCCCTAAAACTGTCAGAAAAGGATAAGGCCTAAGATTTCTATGTGAGTGGCTAAATTTATTTGTTTTTATAACTATAATGCATAAACTATGAAATTATACAAAATGTATAAAAAAGTACAACAGCTATTCTTTTCCAATGTTTTTTATTTATTTATTTATTTATTATTTTTTTGGATTTACATTTAAAAAAAAATTAGCCTACGGCAATCATTCTAAGCAGCTTGAATAAAACCTGTTAATATTTATTATAGACCACTGTAACTGTGTATAATCTAACAAACAAGTTTATTATGAAAATAAAAGTGTGTACACCAGATAAATTGGACAATAAAGAAATTGCTAACAATAGTATAATAGAGCATGTTTTAGGTTTTTAGGCGTTTAGATGCAGAAATGGACAAATCAAATGTAAAATAAAATGTAATTGATTTAATTAAATATAGATTAAGTCTTGTTAGAGCAAAATAATAAATAAATACGTACACACATTAAAAAAGCAGCCAAGATTAATGAGTTTAATTTTTTATATAGATTAAAATTGAAGACAGAAGCAGCTGGTATATGCGGTCACTTAATATTAAAATCCAGTAGATCCACTTCAGATTTATTTCTCAACAGTTTATGTTCACGTGGCTGTTTTCGTTTATATTAGCCAAGCTATTATGTATTTTGAAATAATCTTGTCCGTGATGTGTTCGTTCTTATGACGAAAGGCAGAATCCTGCAGCTCAAGAGATATATGTTATTCTGCCAGTCGCGCTTTCAAATAGTCAAATAGTCACATAAACGGGTCACAAACACCTGCGTTTAGCTCGTGTTGTGTTATAATGGGTGTATTGTGTGCATTTATGGCAATAATTTATTTTAAAAAGCTCTTAAACAAGAATAAATTCGTTTGTTTTGAACTTGTGACACTGTGCGCGCTGATCGGAGGCAGTGATTTCAGATAGGCAGCCGCGAATATTTCATTTTCACACAAACAGTTCAAAAACATCTTAATTTAGCTCTTGGTGTGCTCTAATTGGTGAATTGTGTTATATCACTGCAATACTTTATTTTTAACAGCTATAAAACAAGAATAAACTCGTTTTTCTGAGCTCATCATTCCACACGCTCCTGCTCAGAGCAGTGATTCATCTCTCGTGTTTCTCACGTATCACTGACCACACATCAATTATTAATGAGCCCTGACCCGGTAATAATCATATATGTTGGTTTAGCTTGTCAGTGTGAATTAAATCCAAGTATTTATTTGTATTTTAACCGATTTAAAAGTGAAACCAAAAGACAGTCTCCTCCCTTTTTTAGTCCAGGATATGCACCTGTAGGGGCGCTATTTCTCTCAGACAATGGAAGTCTAAGCACACACTCAAACAGAGGGACAGAGTGAGTTGAGATGTCTGACAGTTTTTTAATTTTCTGTTATCCATACAGTGTTGTAAAGTCATGAAACTATGCATATTTCCTCAGAATGATTTGATCTCTGTATGAAAAAATGCTTTGGAATGTTTGGAAGCTGCAATTTAAAAATACAAGCCAATTAATGATTCCCTTTTTAGTTCTGTGTTTGTTTATTTTTATTTATTTATTTTTTATTTTGGAAGATAACAGCCTTTAATCTCCTCAAAATAAATGTGCATATAAACTATGAACAATTTAATTATAGCTGTATTTATAAAATGCTTACTAAAATATTAATTTCGGGAGAAGGATACATAAAGCATGAACTGGCTATTTACTAATGCTTAGCTAGGAGTGCAGCTATTATGAAGTGTTACCAATGCATTTACTAATGTTAACAATTGAGACATTATTTTAAAGTGTTACCAAATCCTTAAATAATTTAAAAGTGTTTTGTTATGATTTCATTAACCTTTAAGCATTTGTGAAAGTTCTGCTTGCATCACAGCTTGGTCGTCATCTGTGAGCTGAACAGTTTTACTGTTACATCCATGAGATTATGTAAATTCAAATAAATGTCATGTCACAGGGTGTCAGAGGTCAGTATCAAATGAGTTTGAAATTATTGTTTGCAGCTAAAATAAGTATTTTTAGATTTTTTTTTAATCCCTGAAACTGTCAGAAAAGGATAAGGCCTAAGATATTTCTTAAGCTGTAATGAAAACAGCACAATTAGCAACAACAACAAAAAAATAACAATTTAAAATAATATTTTTTTCTGGTTATTAAAGACATGTTTAAGTCCGTCTCTCTCTCCCTGTCTTGTCTGCCACTCACCTCACACCTCTCCCCCACTCACACTCACACACACACACACACACACACACACACACACACAGTCAGCACACATACATTCCTCACACAGAGTGACAGAGTGAGATCAGACGTCTGACAGTTTTTTAATTTTCTTTTAATCATACAGTGCTGTAAAGTCATGAAACTATGCATATTTCCTCAGAATCACTGGTTTCCTAAATGAATTTTTTTTTTAAAGGTTTGGAAGCTGCAATTTAAAAATACAAGACGATTAATGTTTCACTTTTTACTGTTATTTCAAAAAATCACCACAACAAAACCGTTCAAGCTATCCAAAATTCATTCGCAATTTAAGTTCCTCAATGTTTTTTCTTAATGTAGACAAAGTTTGGTGTGTATAGTGTACTTCCCCTGGGAGGAGTATGCATTAATTCACAGAAGAAAATTCCCAAAAATCCATATTCAAGTCAAAATAGCCAACTTCCTGTTGGTCGTAGCTTATGACTGCGAATTAGAAAGTTGTCCGTCTTGATAAGAACAATTTATGTACCAAGTTTGGTGTCTGTAGCTAAAACTAACCCCCCACTTTTGACAAAAGGTGGCGCTATAGAGTGCCTCTTCCACGCCCTTTTAAAAGCTTTTGCCATGGTCTAGCTATCTTTAATGCTGATATCTGTTTCGAGTTTCATGTAAATCTGAGCTAGTTATCTGCCTAAAAATCACCAGAACAGAACATTCAAGTTTGACACGTTGCCATGGCAACACTATATTAGATATAAATATCCCCACGACAGATTGTCTTCGGCCGTGTTTTGTCATTATTCTGATGAAGTTTTAAGCAAATCAATTAAAAATAAGATGCTGAATTCAAAGCGTCCTGAAAATGATTCACTTCCTGCTGCCAGTTGGTGGCGCTATAACTTTGACTCCTAATAGTCACATATATACAATCAGTATCATACAACGAACAAACCAATTAAGTTTGATCAAATTCAGCAAATGTATGTGGATGTTATTATACATTTCCTGTTTCTCATTTCTCGCCATAATTTCAACGCCTCGCCACGGGCAAACAGTTCGAGATATCAAAAATCTCTTCGCAATTTAGCATCCCCAATGTCTTGAGATCGTGTTCACCGAGTTTTGTGGTGAACGGGTGGAGTTCCTCAGAGGAGTATATCAAATTCCAGAGCATGTGTTTTTCATAAAACCCTAAATAGCCAACTTCCTGTTGGGCGGAGCTTATGACATGCAGTGTGAAATTTGTTTGGTTTGATGAGTTATATATATGTACCAAGTTTCATATGTATACGTGCAAGTATGCATGATATATGGCCCTCGGTACTACAGGGGGCGCTGTAGAGCCCCTGTGCCACGCCCGTGTATCAGACTCTGCCCAGCCCTAATGGCCGCAGGTTCCAAGGTGTGTGCCAATTTTCAAGAGTTTTTGAGCATGTTAAGGACCCCAAAAGCCCCTGAAACCTTAGAAAAAAATTAGAATAATAAAAAAAAATATAGCTGCAAGCAGCGATGGCGGGCTCAAGCCACCAGTGCCAGTTAAAGGGTTAATCCGAATCATCTAGACTTTAAAATCACATTCACAGAACAATATATATATATATATATAACTTTAGTAACACTTTACAATAAGATTCCATTCATAAACATTATGTTAACATGAACAATGTTTATATAGCATTCATTCACGTCAGTTAATATTCCAAACTTAAACATTAAAACATTGTTTTATTGTGATTTTTTTCCAAGCATTTTTTACCAATTCCAAACCATATCAATCTTAATAACTACCATTATTTTTTATTTAATCATTTATGAGTGCTATACAATAGTCCAGGAAAGCTGGAAGAGAAAAACAGGTCAAGAAGAACTGACAAAAAGAATTGCAAAATAATTAGGAAATAATGTGAAGATTAATTTTTAGTCAATTCTGCAAGACAGACTTTCAGGAAAGGAGGTGGAATAAAAATTAGCTCTTAAATCTTAATCCTGGATTCTGGAAGATATACTCCTCAAACCATCGAACAAGAGGAGGTGGTGCTGGTCCTTCACGAGTCACTCTAATCTGTTCATAAAGCCTATATATAAAGCCTTAATATATAGTATTTCACAATACTTCATGGTATTTTAATTAAATCATTTTTTGGGATCTTAAGTCTCTCAGAGCCGGACACCGAGTAATTCTGGAGACTCCAGGAAAGTGGCAGTTCTGTAAAATGTTGGCGCTGGAGACTAAATGCTCCCTGATAGTTTCACACCTAATTCACTTAACACACACACAAACACACACACACACTACCCACAGTGACAGTGGGACTGAGTGACATTAGATGTATGATAGTTTTTTTTATTTTCTATCATCCATATAGTGTTGTATAGTCATGAAACTATTGTCATGAGACCAGTCATTCTGAGGAAATATGCCTCAGAATGACTTGTCTTTTATGTGTACATTTTTTTTAAGTGTTTAGAAGCTGCACTTTAAAAAAAATAAAAAGACATTTACTGGTTCCTTTTTTACTATTATTTCAAAAAATCACCACGACAAAACCATTCAAGCTATCCAAAATTCATTCACACCTGTTCTGTAAGATTAGTTCTTTAAACAGTGGTAAAAGAGGATGTGGTGCTGATCCTTCAAGAGTCACTCAAAACGTATCTGTCCATAAAGCCTATAAAGAATTATTCTTAATATACAGTTCACAATACTTCAGCTTGTTATTCTAATTAAGTGAGGGTCATTTTTATCAGTAAAATTCCTAAAATACATATTATTTTATTTGAAAGATTTCTATAAATTATTTAAATCATACTCGTTTCTACAATAATTATTTAAAAGTAATCCTATAGCTCCCTCTGGTGACCATTATTGGTACTAAGAATTGCAAGCTTGATTTATAAGTTATGATAGTTTTAATTTTAGGCTGGCTCTTGAAAATGAAAAAGCTATGAAACTTACTGTGCTTCCTTCAAATGAGGACTTCTACTTATATAAAAAATTATGAAGAGTTAGAATGAAAAATTTTAAAGATATAGTAAAATAACTATTGTATTTTTTTATGTTACATTAATAAATCTCTATGGCAACACCATTTAAGCTATCCTAAACCCATTCACAATTTAACATCTCAGTATATTGGCATCATGTTGAAAAAGGAGTATGGAGTAGTATGAGGAGGAGTATGAATTCATTTACAGGCTGATTTTATCATAAATCCACAATAAAATTTATTTTTCTGTTCTGTATCAATCTGTGTTGTTGTTTGTTTATTTTTATCTTTTATTTTTCATAGGAAGATAACTGACCCTTTACTCTCCTTTTTAATAAATGTGCTTATAAACCAAGGACAAGCTATTTATAGCTGTATTTATAAACTGCTTACTACTGACTATTAATATTGGGACAAGGCTTTATAAAGCATGAACTGACTATTTACTTTTTGAGTTTGAAATTATTATTTGCAGCACAAATTAGGGTTTTTTAGGATTTTTAAAAATCCCTAAAACTGTCAGAAAAGGATAAGGCCTAAGATTTCTATGTGAGTGGCTACATTTATTTGTTTTATAACTATAATGCATAAACTATGAAATTATACAAAATGTATAAAAAAGTACAACAGTCATTGTTTTCCAATGTTTTTTTTTTTTTTTTTTTTTGGATTTACATTAAAAAAAATTAGCCTACTGCAATCATTCTAAACAGCTTGAATAAAACCTGTTAATATTTATTATAGACCACTGTAACTGTGTATAATCTAACAAACAAGTTTATTATGAAAATAAAAGTGTGTACACCAGATAAATTGGACGATAAAGAAATTGCTAACAATAGTATAATAGAGCATGTTTTAGGTTTTTAGGCGTTTAGATGCAGATATGGACAAATCAAATGTAAAATAAAATGTAATTGATTTAATTAAATATAGATTAATTCTTGTTAGAGCAAAATAATAAATAAATAAATAAATACGTACACACATTAAAAAAGCAGCCAAGATGAATGAATTTCATTTTTTATATAGATTAAAATTGAAGACAGAAGCAGCTGGTATATGCGGTCACTTAATATTAAAATCCAGTAGATCCACTTCAGATATATTTCTCAACAGTTTATGTTCACGTGGCTGTTTTCGTTTATAGTCGCCAAGCTATTATGTGTTTTGAAATAATCTTGTCCGTGATGTGTTCGTTCGTACGACGAAAGCCAGAATCCTGCAGCTCGAGATATATGTTATTCTGCCAGTCTCGCTTTCAAATAGTCTTGCGCACTTAAACGGGTCACAAACACCTGCATTTACATCTTGATGTGTTACAATGGGTTTATTGTGTGCATTTGTGGTAATGTTTTATTTAAAAAAGCTCTTAAACAAGAATAAATTCGTTTGTTTTGAGCTCGACACTGTAAGCGCTGATCGGAGGCGTGATTTCAGATAGGCAGCCACAAATATTTCATTTTCACACAAACAGTTCAAAAACATCTGAATTTAGCTCTTGGTGTGTTCTAATTGGTTGAGCTTTGCAGGCTCCTAAAGGCCACAGATTCCAAAGTGTGCGCAAATTTTCAAGAGTTTTTGAGTATGTTAAGGACCCCCAAAGCCCCCACAACTTTGACGAAAAATTTGAATACTAAACCCTAAATAGCCAACTTCCTGTTGGGCGGAGCCTATGATATGCAATACAAAAGTTGTTTGGATTGATGAGATTTATATGTGTACCGAGTTTCATACGTCTACGAGCAAGAATGTATGATATATGGCCCTCCATATTCCAGGGGGCGCTGTAGAGCCCCTGTGCCACGCCCGTGTATCAGTCTCTGCCCGGCCCTAATGGCCGCAGGTTCCAATCTGTGTGCCAATTTTCAAGACTTTTTAAGCACGTTAAGGGCCCCAAAAGCCCCCGAGACGTTGAAAAAAAATAAAATAAAAAATAATAATAATAATAATAATAATAATAATAAAAAATAATCCTAAGGAAAACAATAGGCCTCTCGCCCTTTGGGCTTGAGCCCTAATTAAAGCTGCAAGCAGCGATGAACGGGCCCTCGCACCCGGGCTCACCGGCAGCGAGTGGCTTTAGTTAATAGGTGAACGGTGAGAAATATGCGTTTAAACTCATAAATATAAGTAGAATATATCAATGTTTATTCCATATATGTGCCAATCTTCCTGTTGCCAGCAGGTGGCGCTATCATTATAATGGAATATTGGCCTTCAGATGTGTTCAGGGCAGGACTCTTATCGAACATGTGAAGTTTGGGGAAGATTGAACATTTTATGCCTCAGTTACAACAACTTCTCTTGCTGTGGCGAGACATCAAATTTTGTCATGGCGCCATGGACACGCCCTTTAACAAAAACTCAAGATCTCCACAATTTAACATTGCTCAGGCCTTAAGATTAGACTGACCACAAAAAATACATTAATGTCAAAAGATTTCTAGGAGTAGTTTGTTGCAGCGTAAAACATTTCACTTCCTGTTGCCAGCAGGTGGCGCTATGACTATAACTGAATATGGGCATGTAGCTCTCTTAAGGGCAGAAGTCTTATCTAACATGTGAAGTTTGGGGCAGATTGGACATTGTATGTCTGAGTTACAGCAACTTCCTTTTTCATGGCGAAACATCGAAATCTGTCAGGTCGCCATGGACACGCCCTTTAACGAAACCTCAAGATCTTCGCAATTTAACATCGCAAAGGCCTTTAGATTTAACTGACCAAGTTTGGTGGTGATCTGAATAAATCTCCAGGAGGAGTTTGTTAAAGTACATCCCCTGAAAATGGCAAAAACAACGCCAATTTTGCAGAGAAAATTCTAAATAACCGACTTCCTGTTGGGATTCGGATTTCCTACCAAGAGACTTTGTGGTAGGTATTTTGTAGGTATCTACCAATGCATTTACTAATGTTAAAAAATGAGACATTATTTTAATTTGTTACCAAATCCTTAAGTAATTAAAAGTGTTTTGTTATAAATTTATTGACCTATAAGCATTTGTGAAATAGTTCTGCTTGCATCACAGCTTGGTCGTCATCTGTGAGCTGAACAGTTTTACTGTTACATCCATGAGATTATATAAATTCAGATTAATGTCAATCACAGGGTGTCAGAGGTCAGTATCAAATGAGTTTGAAATTATGGACCCACTTTATATTAAGTGGCCTTAACTACTATGTACTTACATTTTAATTAATAATTTAGTACAATGTACTTATTGTGTACATACATGTTTTTACATTGTACAAAAACTACATGTAATTACATCTGTATTTAATTTCTGTAATTGCATTTATAAATACACTGTTGACCCATACTTTACACCTTAACCCACCCTTAAACTTACCCATACCTCCAACCCTCTCCCTAACCTTACCCCTATCCCACCTCAATAGCAGCAAAAGTGTTTTAAAATACAATATGAACACAATAAGTACATTGTACTTATTTTTTTATGTAAGTACATAGTAGTTAAGGCCACCTAATATAAAGTGGGACTAAAATTATTATTTGCAGCACAAATAAGTATTTTTAGAATTTTTTTTTAATCACTGAAACTGTCAGAAAAGGATAAGGCCTAAGATATTTCTTAAGCTGTAATGAAAACAGCACAATTAGCAACAACAACAACAACAAAAACAATTTAAAATAATATTTTTTTTTCTGGTGATTAAAGAGATGTTTAAGTCCCTCTCTCTCTCCCTGTCTGTCTGCCACTCAGCTCATGCCCATCCCCCACTCACACTCACACACACACACACACACACACACACACACACACACACTCAGTCAGCACACATACATTCCTCAAACAGAGGGACAGAGTGAGATGAGATGTCTGACAGTTTTTTAATTTTCTTTTAATCATACAGTGTCGTAAAGTCATGAAACTATGCATATTTCCTCAGAATGATTTGATCTCTGTATGAGAAAATGCTTTTAAGTGTTTGGAAGCTGCAATTTAAAAATACAAGACAGTTAATGATTCCTTTTTTGACTGTCATTTCAAAAAATCACCACGACAAAACCGTTCAAGCTAACCAAAATCCGTTTGCAATTTAAGTTCCTCAATGTTTTTGCAACATGTAGATAAAGTTTGGTGAGTATAGTGAACTTTTCCTCTGAGGAGTATGGATTAAATCACAGCTCAATTTTTTTTCAAAAATACATATTCAAATCAAAATAGCAGACTTCCTGTTGGTCATAGCTGATAACTGTGAATTAGAAAGTTGTCCATCTTGATAAGAACAATATACGTACCGAGTTTGGTGTCTGTAGCTAAAACTAACCCCCCCACTTTTGACAAAAGGTGGCGCTATAGAGTGCCTCTCCCACGCCCTTGTAAAAGCTTTTTCCATTGTCTAGCTATCAATAATACTGATATGTGTTTTGAGTTTCATGTAAATCTGAGGTTGTTATCTGCCTCAAAATCACCATAACAGAATATTCACGTTTGACACGTTGCCATGGCAACAATATATAAGATATCAATATTCCCACAACAGGTTTACATCGGCCATGTTTTGTCATTATTCTGATGAAGTTTGAAGCAAATCGAGTAAAAATAAGATGCTGAATTCAAAGCATTTTGAAAATGACTGAATTTCCTGCTGCCAGTTGGTGGCGCTATAACGTTGACTCTTAATAGTCACATGTATACGATCGGTATCATACTTCGAACAAACCGATGAAGTTTGATCAAACTCAGGTAATGTATGTGGATGTTATTAGGCATTTCCTGTTTCTAATTTTTTGCCCTAAATTCAACGCCACGCCACGGGCAAACCCTTCGAGATATCAAAAATCCCCTCGCAATTTTTCATCCCCAAAGTCTTGAGCTTATGTTCACCGAGTTTCGAAGCAAACGGTTGAAAGTCCTCAGAGGAGTATTTCAAATTCCAGAGCATGCTTTTTTTAAACAGCCCTGAATAGCTGACTTCCTGTTGGGCGGAGCCTATGACATAGCGCGCAAAAGTTGTTCAGCTCAATGAGATCTATAAGTGTACTGAGTTTCATATAAATACATGCAAGTGTGTGTGAGCTATGGTTTAAGGTTTCTGACTGTGTTCCAGGGGGCGCTGTAGAGCCCCTGTGCCGCGCCCGGGTCCCAGCCTCTGTGGCGTCCTGATGGCCGCAGGTTCCAATGTGTGTGCCAATTTTCAAGAGTTTTTGAGTATGTTAAGGCCCCCAAAAACCCCCAGAAGGTTCATAAAAAATAAAAATAATAATAAGAATAATCCTTAGGGGAACAATAGGGCCCTGCGCCCATTGGCTCGGGCCCTAAATATAGCTGCAAGCAGCGATGTCGGGCTCAAGCCATCAGTGCAACGCCACCCCGGTGGCATCGGGAAAACTGTGCCCAGCGGGCATAAGCATTTACAGTAACCCTCTGACAATCAAGTTTTAAGGGATGCGGCAGTTAAAGGGTTAATCCGACCAATCTAGACTTTGAAATCACATACACAGAACAATATATATATATAACTTTAGTAACACTTTATTTTTATATTTATAAAAAAATGTATAAGGTGTGCATTGTAGCTGACACCTATATGAACACATTACAATTGTTTTGTGACTGCAAGTCTTTCTTCTCAAATGCTATTGAGCTTCAAATTTGCATTTGATCCCATGTGAAAAAGTAGCATAATTTACATATGACTTACAGTTTGTTGTAATAAATATCAAACATTCAAATTAATAGCTAATGAGTGCAGTTATTATAAAGTGTTACCAATGCATTTACTAATGTTAACAAATTAGACATTATTTTACAGTGTTACCAAATCCTTAAATAATTTATTAGTGTTTTGTAATGATTTTAATGACCTATAAGCATTTGTGAAATAGTTTTGCTTGCATTGCAGCTTTATCTGTCAGTTGAAGAGTTTTACTGTTACATCCATGAGATTAATAAATGTCATGTCACGTCACAGGTTGTCATAGGTCAGTATCAAATGAGTTTGAAATTATTATTTGCAGCACAAATAAGGATTCTTAGGATGTTTTTAAATCCCTAAAACTGTCAGAAAAGGATAAGGCCTAAGAGATTTCTTAACCTGTAATGAAAGGAAAAAAACACCACCATTAGCAACAACAAAAACAATAACAATTTAAAATACAGATTTTTTTTCCTGATTATTAAAGGGATGATTAGGTCTCTCTCTCTCTCTCTCTCTCTCTCTCTCTCTCTCTCTCTCTCTGCCAGACAGCCTATCCCTACAATCCACACACACTGTCAGTCACCAAACATTCACAGTCACCAACCCCCTCACACTCCCCCTCCCTCTCCCCCTCCCTTTCCTCACACAGACAGAGTGGCCAGAGTGAGATCATGTCAGTTGAGAAGTCTGACAGTTTTTTTAATTTTCTGTTATCCATACAGTGTTGTAAAGTCGTGAAACTATGCATATTTCCTCATAATGATTTGATCTTTGTATGAAAAAATGCTTTGAAGTGTTTGGAAGCTGCAATTTAAACATACAAGACAATTAATGTTTCCCTTTTTACTGTCATTTCAAAAAATCACCACGACAAAACCGTTCAAGCTAACCAAAATCTGTACGCAATTTAAGTTCCTCAATGTTTTTTCTTCATGTAGACAAAGTTTGGTGTGTATAGTGTACTTCCCCTGTGAGGAGTATGCATTAATTCACAACTGTAAAATCTCAAAAATACACATTCAAATCAAAATAGCCGACTTCCTGTTGATCGTAGCTTATGACTGTGAATTAGAAAGTTGTCCGACTTGATTAGAACAATTTATGTACCAAGTTTGGTGTCTGTAGCTAAAACTAACCCCCCCACTTTTGACAAAAGGTGGCGCTATAGAGTGCCTCCTTCACGCCCTTTTAAAAGCTTTTGCCATTGTCTAGCTATCAATAATACCGATATGTGTTTTGACTTTCATGTAAATCTGAGCTTGTTATCTACCTCAAACTCACCATAACAGAATATTCAAGTTTGACACGTTGCCATGGCAACACTATATTAGATATCAATATCCCCACAACAGATTTTCATCGGCCGTGTTTTGTCATTATTCTGATGAAGTTTGCAGCAAATCGAGTAAAAATAAGATGCTGAATTCAAAGCATTTTGAAAATGACACACTTCCTGCTGCCAGTTGGTGGCGCTATAACGTTGACTCTTAATACTCACATATATACGATCGGTATCATACAGCGAACAAACCGATGAAGTTTGATCAAACTCAGGCAATGTATGTGGATTTTATTAGGCATTTCCTGTTCCTCATTTATTGCTCCAATTTCAACGCCTCGCCACGAGCAAATCGTTCGAGATATCAAAAATCCCCTCGCAATTTGTCATCCCCAATGTCTTGAGATCATGTTGACCGAGTTTCGTGGCAATCAAGTAAAAAACCTAGGACAAGTATATTAAATTCCAGAGCATGCTTTTTTTAAACAGCCCTGAATAGCTGACTTCCTGTTGGGCGGAGCCTATGACATAGAGCGCGAAAGTTGTTCAGCTCAATGAGATCTATAAGTGTACTGAGTTTCATATAAATACATGCAAGTGTGTGTGAGCTATGGTTCAAGATTTCTGACGGTGTTCCAGGGGGCGCTGTAGAGCCCCTGTGCCACGCCCGGGTCCCAGTCTCTGTGCCGTCCTGATGGCCGCAGATTCCAATGTGTGTGCCAATTTTCAAGAGTTTTTGAGCATGTTAAGGCCCCCAAAAATGCCCGGAAGGTTTAAAAAAAAATAAAAAAATAATAATAAATATAGCTGCAAGCAGCGATGGCGGGCTCAAGCCACCAATGCCATCGCCACCCCGGTGGCATCAGGTAAACTGTGCCCAGCGGCCACATGCATTCACAATATCCCTCTGGCAGTGAGGTTTTAAAGGATATGGCGGTTAAAGGGTTAATCCGAATCATCTAGACTTTAAAATCACATTCACAGAACAATATAAATATATATAACTTTAGTAACACTTTACAATAAGATTCCATTCATAAACATTATGTTAACATGAACAATGTTTATATAGCATTCATTCACGTCAGTTAATATTCCAAACTTAAACATTAAAACATTGTTTTATTGTGATTTTTTTCCAAGCATTTTTTACCAATTCCAAACCATATCAATCTTAATAACTACCATTATTTTTTATTTAATCATTTATGAGTGCTATACAATAGTCCAGGAAAGCTGGAAGAGAAAAACAGGTCAAGAAGAACTGACAAAAAGAATTGCAAAATAATTAGGAAATAATGTGAAGATTAATTTTTAGTCAATTCTGCAAGACAGACTTTCAGGAAAGGAGGTGGAATAAAAATGAGCTCTTAAATCTTAATCCTGGATTCTGGAAGATATACTCCTCAAACCATCGAACAAGAGGAGGTGGTGCTGGTCCTTCACGAGTCACTCTAATCTGTTCATAAAGCCTATATATAAAGCCTTAATATATAGTATTTCACAATACTTCATGGTATTCTAATTAAATCATTTTTTGGGATCTTAAGTCTCTCAGAGCCGGACACCGAGTAATTCTGGAGACTCCAGGAAAGTGGCAGTTCTGTAAAATGTTGGCGCTGGAGACTAAATGCTCCCTGATAGTTTCACACCTAATTCACTTAACACACACACAAACACACACACACACACACACTACCCACAGTGACAGTGGGACTGAGTGACATTAGATGTATGATAGTTTTTTTATTTTCTATCATCCATATAGTGTTGTATAGTCATGAAACTATTGTCATGAGACCAGTCATTCTGAGGAAATATGCCTCAGAATGACTTGTCTTTTATGTGTACATTTTTTTTAAGTGTTTAGAAGCTGCACTTTAAAAAAAATAAAAAGACATTTACTGGTTCCTTTTTTACTATTATTTCAAAAAATCACCACGACAAAACCATTCAAGCTATCCAAAATTCATTCACACCTGTTCTGTAAGATTAGTTCTTTAAACAGTGGTAAAAGAGGATGTGGTGCTGATCCTTCAAGAGTCACTCAAAACGTATCTGTCCATAAAGCCTATAAAGAATTATTCTTAATATACAGTTCACAATACTTCAGCTTGTTATTCTAATTAAGTGAGGGTCATTTTTATCAGTAAAATTCCTAAAATACATATTATTTTATTTGAAAGATTTCTATAAATTATTTAAATCATACTCGTTTCTACAATAATTATTTAAAAGTAATCCTATAGCTCCCTCTGGTGACCATTATTGGTACTAAGAATTGCAAGCTTGATTTATAAGTTATGATAGTTTTAATTTTAGGCTGGCTCTTGAAAATGAAAAAGCTATGAAACTTACTGTGCTTCCTTCAAATGAGGACTTCTACTTATATAAAAAATTATGAAGAGTTAGAATGAAAAATTTTAAAGATATAGTAAAATAACTATTGTATTTTTTTATGTTACATTAATAAATCTCTATGGCAACACCATTTAAGCTATCCTAAACCCATTCGCAATTTAACATCTCAGTATATTGGCATCATGTTGAAAAAGGAGTATGGAGTAGTATGAGGAGGAGTATGAATTCATTTACAGGCTGATTTTATCATAAATCCACAATAAAATTTATTTTTCTGTTCTGTATCAATCTGTGTTGTTGTTTGTTTATTTTTATCTTTTATTTTTCATAGGAAGATAACTGATCCTTTACTCTCCTTTTTAATAAATGTGCTTATAAACCAAAAACAAGCTATTTATAGCTGTATTTATAAACTGCTTACTACTGACTATTAATATTGGGACAAGGCTTTATAAAGCATGAACTGACTATTTACTTTTTGAGTTTGAAATTATTATTTGCAGCACAAATTAGGGTTTTTTAGGATTTTTAAAAATCCCTAAAACTGTCAGAAAAGGATAAGGCCTAAGATTTCTATGTGAGTGGCTACATTTATTTGTTTTATAACTATAATGCATAAACTATGAAATTATACAAAATGTATAAAAAAGTACAACAGTCATTGTTTTCCAATGTTTTTTTTGTTTTTTTTTTGGATTTACATTAAAAAAAATTAGCCTACTGCAATCATTCTAAACAGCTTGAATAAAACCTGTTAATATTTATTATAGACCACTGTAACTGTGTATAATCTAACAAACAAGTTTATTATGAAAATAAAAGTGTGTACACCAGATAAATTGGACGATAAAGAAATTGCTAACAATAGTATAATAGAGCATGTTTTAGGTTTTTAGGCGTTTAGATGCAGATATGGACAAATCAAATGTAAAATAAAATGTAATTGATTTAATTAAATTAGATTGAATTAGATTAATTCTTGTTAGAGCAAAATAATAAATAAATAAATAAATACGTACACACATTAAAAAAGCAGCCAAGATGAATGAATTTCATTTTTTATATAGATTAAAATTGAAGACAGAAGCAGCTGGTATATGCGGTCACTTAATATTAAAATCCAGTAGATCCACTTCAGATATATTTCTCAACAGTTTATGTTCACGTGGCTGTTTTCGTTTATAGTCGCCAAGCTATTATGTGTTTTGAAATAATCTTGTCCGTGATGTGTTCGTTCGTACGACGAAAGCCAGAATCCTGCAGCTCGAGAGATATGTTATTCTGCCAGTCTCGCTTTCAAATAGTCTTGCGCACTTAAACGGGTCACAAACACCTGCATTTACCTCTTGATGTGTTACAATGGGTTTATTGTGTGCATTTGTGGTAATGTTTTATTTAAAAAAGCTCTTAAACAAGAATAAATTCGTTTGTTTTGAGCTCGACACTGTAAGCGCTGATCGGAGGCGTGATTTCAGATAGGCAGCCACAAATATTTCATTTTCACACAAACAGTTCAAAAACATCTGAATTTAGCTCTTGGTGTGTTCTAATTGGTTGATTGTGTGATATCGCTGTAATAATTTATTTTTAAAAGCTATAAAACAGGAATAAATTAGTTTTTTTCTGAGCTCTTTACTCCAGACTCTCGTGGTCACAGCGGTGATTCATCTCTCCTATTTCTCACGTATCTCTGGCCAGAAATAATTTATCCATGAGCCCTGAACCGGTAATAATCAGATATGTTGGTTTAGCTTGTCAGTGTGAATTAAATCTAAGTATTTATTTGTATTTTAAACCGATTTAAAAGTGAAAGTAAAAGTCCGGTAATTGCACCTGTAGGGGCGCAATTTCTCTCAGACAATGGAAGTCTGAAGCACACATACTCAAACAGAGGGACAGAGTGAGATGAGATGTCTGACAGTTTTTTAATTTTCTGTTATCCATACAGTGTTGTAAAGTCTTGAAACTATGCATATTTCCTCAGAATGACTTTTTCATCTGTATGAAAAAATTCTTTGACGTGTTTGGAAGCTGCATTTTAAAAATACAATAATGATTCCCTTTGTAAGGTAATTTCAAAAAATCACCACGGCAAAACCATTCAAGCTATCCAAAATCCATTCACAATTTAAGTTCCTATCAGAAATACTGATGTGTGTTCAGAGTTTTGTGAAATTCTAAGTATGGTATTTGCCTCAAAATCACCTGAGAAGTATTCCAGTTTGACATGTTGCCACGCCAACAATTTTTTAGATATCAATATCCCCCTTGCAGATTTATATCGGCTGTGTTTTAACATTATTCTGATGAAGTTTGAAGCAAATCGAGTAATAATAAGATGCTGAATTCAAATCATTTTGAAAATGACACACTTCCTTCTGCCAGTTGGTGGCGCTATAACTTTGACTCCTATTAGTCACATATATGCGATCGACATCATACAACGAATAATCTGATGAAGTTTGATTAAAATCAGGAACTGTATGTGGATGGTATTAGACACTTCCTGTTTCTCATTTCTTGCCATAATTTCAACGCCTCGCCACGAGCAAACGGTTCGAGATATCAAAAATCCCCTGGCAATTTTTCATCCCCAGTGTCTTGAGATCATGTTGACCAAGTTTGGCGGCAATCGAGAAAAAAACCTATGACAAGTATTTCAAATTCCAGAGCATGCGCTTTTTACATAACTCCTGTTGGGTGGAGCCTATGACATGCAATATGAAAGTTGTTCGGCACGATGAGATCTATATGTGTACTGAGTTTCATATGAATATGTGCAAGTATGTGTGAGCTATACATCAACATTTATGACTGTGTTCCAGGGGGCGCCATAGAGCCCCTGTGCCACGCCCGGGTCCCAGCCTCTGCAGGCTCCTAAAGGCCACAGATTCCAAAGTGTGCGCAAATTTTCAAGAGTTTTTGAGTATGTTAAGGACCCCCAAAGCCCCCACAACTTTGACGAAAAATTTGAATACTAAACCCTAAATAGCCAACTTCCTGTTGGGCGGAGCCTATGATATGCAATACAAAAGTTGTTTGGATTGATGAGATTTATATGTGTACCGAGTTTCATACGTCTACGAGCAAGAATGTATGATATATGGCCCTCCATATTCCAGGGGGCGCTGTAGAGCCCCTGTGCCATGCCCGTGTATCAGTCTCTGCCCGGCCCTAATGGCCGCAGGTTCCAATCTGTGTGCCAATTTTCAAGACTTTTTAAGCACGTTAAGGGCCCCAAAAGCCCCCGAGACGTTGGAAAATAATAATAATAATAATAATAATAATAATAATAATAATAATAATAATAATAATAAAAAATAATCCTAAGGAAAACAATAGGCCTCTCGCCCTTTGGGCTTGAGCCCTAAATATAGCTGCAAGCAGCGATGTCGGGCTCAAGCCATCAGTGCAACGCCACCCCGGTGGCATCGGGAAAACTGTGCCCAGCGGGCATAAGCATTTACAGTAACCCTCTGACAATCAAGTTTTAAGGGATGCGGCAGTTAAAGGGTTAATCCGACCAATCTAGACTTTGAAATCACATACACAGAACAATATATATATAACTTTAGTAATACTTTATTTTTATATTTATAAAAAAATGTATAAGGTGTGCAACACATTACAATTGTTTTGTGACTGCAAGTCTTTCTTCTCAAATGCTATTGAGCTTCAAATTTGCATTTGAGCCCATGTGAAAAAGTAGCATAATTTACATATGACTTACAGTTTGTTGTAATAAATATCAAACATTCAAATTAATTGTGCATTATAGCTGTCACCTAGATGAACAATTACAGTTGTTTTTATGACTGTAAGTCATTCTCTTCAAATGCTACTGACGTTAGAAAAGTGTATAACAATATCACATGTAACTTTAGAGACCGGCCCTAAATTTGAGACTCTCGAATGTCCAATGTCAAGACAACTTTATGCCTGTTTTTTTTTTTCTTTAGTTTTCTTTTCTCTGTGCCGGATTGCTGATGTCCTATACCCAGGCATAAATGTCTATCCATCAATTACGAACATTCAGCCGCAAACATGAGGTGTGAGCGGTCGCGAGCACAGATGGGAGAATGGCGCATGTTTTTTTTTTTTTTTTTCTGAGCAACTGGGATGGTGCCCCCTCTGGGAGTTGGTGCCCTACGAAGACTGCATACTCTGCAAATAGGGAGCGGCAGTACTATCTGGAAGATATATTCCTCAAACCATCATACAAGAGAAGGTGATGCTAATCCTTCAAGAATCGCTCAAAAGCTATTCAAGTGTACAGTTTCCTTTTATTGCATCTTGAAATAAATATTTCTGAATTCTGAATCAAACTGGGTTGTGTTTATTCATTTATTTAATAAGACAACTGAGACTTTAATCTATTTTGTAATATATGTGCTTTTAAACCAAGAACAATTTATTTATAGATGTATTACTGCTTAATAATGACTATTATTAAGGGAAAAGGCATTATAATCATGAACTATTTACTAATGCTTAGCTAATGAGTGCAGTTATTATAAAGTGTTACCAATGCATTTACTAATGTCTACAAATTAGACATTATTTTACAGTGTTACCAAATCCTTAAATAATTTATTAGTGTTTTGTAATGATTTTAATGACCTATAAGCATTTGTGAAATAGTTTTGCTTGCATTGCAGCTTTATCTGTCAGTTGAAGAGTTTTACTGTTACATCCATGAGATTAATAAATGTCATGTCACGTCACAGGTTGTCATAGGTCAGTATCAAATGAGTTTGAAATTATTATTTGCAGCACAAATAAGGATTCTTAGGATGTTTTTAAATCCCTAAAACTGTCAGAAAAGGATAAGGCCTAAGAGATTTCTTAACCTGTAATGAAAGGAAAAAACACCACCATTAGCAACAACAAAAACAATAACAATTTAAAATACAGATTTTTTTCCCCTGATTATTAAAGGGATGATTAGGTCTCTCTCTCTCTCTCTCTCTCTCTCTCTCTCTCTCTCTGCCAGACAGCCCCTCCCTACAATCCCCACACACTGTCAGTCACCATACATTCACAGTCACCAACCCCCTCACACTCCCCTTCCCTCTCCCCCTCCCTTTCCTCACACAGACAGAGTGGCCAGAGTGAGATCATGTCAGTTGAGAAGTCTGACAGTTTTTTAATTTTCTGTTATCCATACAGTGTTGTAAAGTCATGAAACTATGCATATTTCCTCAGAATGATTTGATCTTTGTATGAAAAAATGCTTTGAAGTGTTTGGAAGCTGCAATTTAAACATACAAGACAATTAATGTTTCCCTTTTTACTGTCATTTCAAAAAATCACCACGACAAAACCGTTCAAGCTAACCAAAATCCGTTCGCAATTTAAGTTCCTCAATGTTTTTTCTTCATGTTGACAAAGTTTGGTGTGTATAGTGTACTTCCCCTGTGAGGAGTATGCATTAATTTGCAACTGTAAAATCTCAAAAATACACATTCAAATCAAAATAGCCGACTTCCTGTTGATCGTAGCTTATGACTGTGAATTAGAAAGTTGTCCGACTTGATTAGAACAATTTATGTACCAAGTTTGGTGTCTGTAGCTAAAACTAACCCCCCCACTTTTGACAAAAGGTGGCGCTATAAAGTGCCTCCTTCACGCCCTTTTAAAAGCTTTTGCCATTGTCTAGCTATCAATAATACCGATATGTGTTTTGACTTTCATGTAAATCTGAGCTTGTTATCTGCCACAAACTCACCATAACAGAATATTCAAGTTTGACACGTTGCCATGGCAACACTATATTAGATATCAATATCCCCACAACAGATTTTCATCGGCCTTGTTTTGTCATTATTCTGATGAAGTTTGCACCAAATCGAGTAAAAATAAGATGCTGAATTCAAAGCATTTTGAAAATGACACACTTCCTGCTGCCAGTTGGTGGCGCTATAACGTTGACTCTTAATAGTCACATATATACGATTGGTATCATACAGCGAACAAACCGATGAAGTTTGATCAAACTCAGGCATTGTATGTGGATGTTATTAGGCATTTCCTGTTTCTCATTTATTGCTCTAATTTCAACGCCTCGCCACGAGCAAACCGTTCGAGATATCAAAAATCCCCTGGCAATTTTTCATCCCCAATGTCTTGAGATCATGTTGACCGAGTTTCGTGGGAATCAAGTAAAAAACCTATGACTAGTATATTAAATTCCAGAGCATGCTTTTTTTAAACAGCCCTGAATAGCTGACTTCCTGTTGGGCGGAGCCTATGACATAGAGCGCGAAAGTTGTTCAGCTCAATCAGATCTATAAGTGTACTGAGTTTCATATAAATACATGCAAGCGTGTGTGAGCTATGGTTCAAGATTTCTGACGGTGTTCCAGGGGGCGCTGTAGAGCCCCTGTGCCACGCCCAGGTCCCAGTCTCTGTGGCGTCCTGATGGCCGCAGATTCCAATGTGTGTGCCAATTTTCAAGAGTTTTTGAGCATGTTAAGGCCCCCAAAAATGCCCGGAAGGTTTAAAAAAAAATAAAAAAAAATAATAATAATAATAAATATAGCTGCAAGCAGCGATGTCGGGCTCAAGCCGTCAGTGCAACGCCACCCCGGTGGCATCGGGAAAACTGTGCCCAGCGGGCATAAGCATTTACAGTAACCCTCTGACAATCAAGTTTAAAGGGATGCGGCAGTTAAAGGGTTAATCCGACCAATCTAGACTTTGAAATCACATACACAGAACAATATATAGAACTTTAGTAACACATTATTTTTATATTTATTTAAAGATGTATTACTGCTTAATAATGACTATTATTAAGGGAAAAGGCTTTATAATCATGAACTATTTACTAATGCTTAGCTAATGAGTGCAGTTATTATAAAGTGTTACCAATGCATTTACTAATGTTAACAAATTAGACATTATTTTACAGTGTTACCAAATCCTTAAATAATTTATTAGTGTTTTGTAATGATTTTAATGACCTATAAGCATTTGTGAAATAGTTTTGCTTGCATTGCAGCTTTATCTGTCAGTTGAAGAGTTTTACTGTTACATCCATGAGATTAATAAATGTCATGTCACAGGTTGTCATAGGTCAGTATCAAATAAGTTTGAAATTATTATTTGCAGCACAAATAAGGATTCTTAGGATGTTTTTAAATCCCTAAAACTGTCAGAAAAGGATAAGGCCTAAGAGATTTCTTAACCTGTAATGAAAGGAAAAAAACGCCACCATTAGCAACAACAAAAACAATAACAATTTAAAATACAGATTTGTTTTTCTTGATTATTAAAGGGATGATTAGGTCTCTCTCTCTCTCTCTCTCTCTCTCTCTCTCTCTCTGCCAGACAGCACCTCCCTACAGTCCACACACACTGTCAGTCACCAAAAATTCACAGTCACCAACCCCCTCACACTCCCCCTCCCTCTCCCCCTCCCTTTCTCACTCACTGAGTGGCCAGAGTGAGATCATGTCAGTTGAGAAGTCTGACAGTTTTCACATTTTCTTTTATCCATACAGTGTTGTAAAGTCGTGAAACTATGCATATTTCCTCAGAATGACTTGTCTTCTATGTGTACATTTTTTTGAAGTGTTTAGAAGCTGCACTTTAAAACAATAAAATACATTTACTGGTTCCTTTTTTACTGTTATTTCAAAAAATCACCACGACAAAACCATTTAAGCTATCCAAATTCATTCGCAACTGTTCTGTAAGATAAATTCTTTAAACAGTGGTAAAAGAGGATGTGGTGCTGATCCTTCAAGAGTCACTCAAAACTTATCTGTCCATAAAGCCTATTAAGAATTATACTTAATATACAGTATTTCACAATACTTCAGCATGTTATTCTAATTAAGTGAGGGTCATTTTATCAGTAAAATACATAAAATACATATTTTTCTTTGAAAGATCTCTATAAATGATTTAAATCATACTCGTTTCTACAATAATTATTTTAAAGTAATCCTATATCTCCATCTAGTGGCCATTATTGGTACTAAGAATTGCGAGCTTGATTTATAAGTTATGATAGTTTTAATTTTATGCTGGCTCCTGAACATAATAAAGCTATGAAACTTATTGTGCTTCCTTCAAATGATGACTTGTACTTATATAAAAAAATATGGAGAGTTGGAATGAAAAATTGTAAAGATATAGTAAAATAACTATTGTATTTTTTTTATGTTACTTTAATAAATCGCTATGGCCACAACATTTAAGGTATCCTAAACCCATTCACAATTTAACATCTTCAGTATATTGGCATCATGTTGAAAAAGTTTGGTGTGAACTACTCTTCTTGGAGGAGTATGAATTCATTTACAGTCTGATTTTATCATAATTCCACAATAACATTTCTGAGTTCTGTATCAATCAGTGTTGTTGTTTGTTTATTTTTATTTTTTTTATTTTTCATAGGAAGATAACTGACCCTTTACTCTCCTTTTTAACAAATGTGCTTATAAACCAAGGACAAGCTATTTATAGCTGTATTTATAAACTGCTTACTACTGACTATTAATATTGGGACAAGGCTTTATAAAGCATGAACTGACTATTTACTAATGAGTGCAGTTATTATAAAGTGTTACCAATGCATTTACTAATGTTAACAAATTAGACATTATTTTACAGTGTTATTAAATCCTTTAATGACTTATAAGCATTTGTGAAAGCATCTTAGTCTTGATCTGTGAGCTGAACAGTTTTACTGTTACATCCATGAGATTTTAAAAATGTAGATACATGTCATGTTACAGGATGGAATAGGTCAGTATCAAATGAGTTGAAATTATTATTTGCAGCACAAATAAGTATTTTTAGAATTTTGTTTTTAATTCCTGAAACTGTCAGAAAAGGATAAGGCCTAAGAGATTTCTTAAGCTGTAATGAAAACAGCAATGTTAGCAACAACAACAAAAAATAACAATTTAAAATACTTTTTTTTTCTGGTGATTAAAGAGATGATTAAGTCTCTCTCTCTCTCTCTTTCTCTCTCTCATTGTGTCTGCCACTCAGCTCATGCCCATCCCCCACTCACACACACACACACTCAGTCAGCACACATACATTCCTCAAACAGAGGGACAGAGTGAGTTGAGATGTCTGACAGTTTTTTTATTTTCTTTTAATCATACAGTGTTGTAAAGTCATGAAACTATGCATATATCCTCAGAATGATTTGATCTCTGTATGATTTTTTTTTTTTAAGTGTTTGGAAGCTGCAATTTAAAAATACAAGACAATTAATGATTCCCTTTTTACTGTCATTTCAAAAAATCACCACGACAAAACCGTTCCAGCTAACCAAAATCTGTTCGCAATTTAAGTTCCTCGATGTTTTTTCTTCATGTAGACCTAGTTTGGTGTGTATAGTGTACTTCCCCTGTGAGGAGTATTCATTAATTCACAACTGTAAAATCTCAAAAATACACATTCAAATCAAAATAGCCGACTTCCTGTTGATCGTAGCTTATGACTGTGAATTAGAAAGTTGTCCGTCTTGATAAGAACAATTTATGTACCAAGTTTGGTGTCTGTAGCTAAAACTAACCCCCACACTTTTGACAAAAGGTGGCGCTATAGAGTGCCTCATTCACGCCCTTTTAAAAGCTTTTGCCATTGTCTAGCTATCACTAATACTGATATGTGTTTTGAGTTTCATGTAAATCTGAGCTTGTTGTCTGCCTCAAACTCACCATAACAGAACATTCAAGTTTGACACGTTGCCATGGCAACACTATATCAGATATCAATATCCCCACAACAGATTTTCATCGGCCGTGTTTTGTCATTATTCTGATGAAGTTTTAAGTAAATCGAGTAAAAATAAGATGCTGAATTCAAAGCATTTGGAAAATGACACACTTCCTGCTGCCAGTTGGTGGCGCTATAACGTTGACTCTTAATAGTCACATATATACAATCGGTATCATACAACGAACAAACCCATGAAGTTTGATCAAATTCAGGAAATGTATGTGGATGTTATTAGACATTTCCTGTTTCTCATTTCTCGCCATAAGTTCCACGCCTCGCCACGGGCAAACCGTTCGAGATATCAAAAATCCCCTCGCAATTTTTCATCCTCAATGTCTTGAGATCATGTTCACCGAGTTTCGTGGCGAACGGGTTGAAAACCTCAGAGGAGTATTTCAAATTCCAGAGCATGCTTTTTTTAAACAGCCCTGAATAGCTGATTTCCTGTTGGGCGGAGCCTATGACATAAAGTGTGAAAGTTGTTCGGCTCAATGAGATCTATAAGTGTACTGAGTTTCATATAAATACATGCAAGTGTGTGTGAGCTATGGTTCAAGATTTCTGACTGTGTTCCAGGGGGCGCTGTAGAGCCCCTGTGCCACGCCCGGGTCCCAGCCTCTGCGGCGTCCTGATGGCCGCAGATTCCAATGTGTGTGCCAATTTTCAAGAGTTTTTGAGCATGTTAAGGCCCCCAAAAACCCCCGGAAGGTTTAATAAAAAATAAAAATAATAATAATAATAACAAGAATAATCCTTAGAAGAACAATAGGGCTCTTCGCCCCTTCGGGCTTGAGCCCTAATTAAAGCTGCAAGCAGCGATGAACGGGCCCTCGCACCCGGGCTCACCGCAATCGTGTGGCTTTAGTAAAAAGGTGAAGGTGAGAAATATGCATTTCAAATCGTTAATATAAGTGGAATATGTCAAAGTCATTTATATGTGCCAATTTTCCTGTTGCCAATAGGTGGCGCTATCATTATAATGGAATATTGGCCTTCAGATGTGTTCAGGCTAGGAGTCTTATCGAACATGTGAAGTTTGGGGAATATCGAACATTTCAAGCCTGAGTTACAACAACTTCTTTTCCTATGGCGAGACATCAAATTTTGTCAAGGCGCCATGGACACGCCCTTTAACAAAATCTAAAGATCTCCACAATTTAACATTGCAAAGACCTTTAGATTAGACTGACCAAAATAAAATGTTGATGTCATAAAATTTCTTGGAGTAGTTCTTTGCAGAGTAAAACATGACACTTCCTGTTGCCAGCAGGTGGCGCTATGACTATGACTGAATATGGACATGAAGATCTGTTAAGGGCAGAAGTCTTATCTAACATGTGAAGTTTTAGGCAGATTGGACATTGTATGTCTGAGTTACAGCAACTTCCTTTTTCATGGCGAAACATCGAAATTTGTCAGGCCGCCATGGACACGCCCTTTAACGAAACCTCAAGTCCTTTGCAATTTAACATCGCAAATGGCTTTAGATTACACTGACCAAGTTTGGTGTTGATCTGAATAAATCTCTAGGAGGAGTTCGTTAAAGTACAACCCCTGAAAATGGCAAAAACAACACCAATTTTGCAGGGAAAATTCAAAATAACCGACTTCCTGTTGGGATTCGGATTTCATACCAAGAGACTTTTTTGTAGATATTGGTGAGTTACATGTGTGTACCAATTTTTGTACATGTACGTGAAACATAGCTCGAGGCACACTCCGTTGAAAGTGTATAGGTGGCGCTATCGAGCCATTCTGCCACACCCGGTGGAATATTGGCCTGCAGATCTGTTCAGGTCAGGACTCTTATCACACATGTGAAGTTTGGGGAAGATCGGACATTTTATGCCTGAGTTATAACATCTTTTATTCCCATGGCGAGACATCGAACTTCGCCATGGTGCCGTGGACACGCCTTTTAACGAAAACTCAAGATCTTCACAACTGAACATCGCACAGGCCTTTAGATTAGACTGACCACAAAAAAGACATTGATGTCAAAAAATTTCTAGGAGTAGTTCATCACAGCGTAAAATATGACACTTCCTGTTGCCAATAGGTGGCGCTATGACTATAACTGAATATGGGCATGTCAATCTGTTCAGGTTCAGAGTTTCATCAAACATGTGAAGTTTGGGGCAGATTGGACATTGTATGTGTGAGTTATAGCAACTTCATTTTTCATGGCGAATCATCGATATTCGCCAGGCCGCCACGGACACGCCCTTCAACGAAAACTCAAGATCTTCGCAATTTAATGTCGCAAAGGCCTTTAGATTAGGCATACCAAATTTGGTGTTGATTTGAAGAAATCTCTAGGAGGAGTTCATTAAAATACAACACATGGAAATGACCAAAATTACACAAAATTTGCTCATAATATTAAAAATAACCGACTTCCTGTTGGGTTTAGAATTTTGGTCCAAGAGTCTTTTTTGTAGGTATTGGTGTGTTACATATGTGTGCCAATTTTCGTGCATGTACGTGAAACATAGCTGGAAGGCTGTTTATTTTCTTAGTATAGGTGGCGCTGTCGAGCCATTTTGCCACACCCTCTTCTGAATCCTATATCAGACGAAAATTTTCACCAGGTTTGATGCGTGTGCAAAGTTTCATGACTTTTTGAGCATGTTAAAGCCCTCAAAAATGCGATTCATTCGGGAGAAGAAGAAGAAGAAGAATAATAATAATAATAATAATAATAATAATAATAATAATAATAAACAAAGCAGATACAAGAGGGTCCTCACACCATCGGTGCTCGGGCCCTAATAAGAATATAGCTGCAAGCAGCGATGTCGGGCTCAAGCCATCAGTGCAACGCCACCCTGGTGGCATCGGGAAAACTGTGCCCAGCGGGCATAAGCATTTACAGTAACCCTCTGACAATCAAGTTTTAAGGGATGTGGCAGTTAAAGGGTTAATCCGACCAATCTAGACTTTGAAATCACATACACAGAACAATATATATAACTTTAGTAACACTTTATTTTAAAATGTATAAAAAATGTATAAGGTGTGCATTGTAGCTGACACCTATATGAACACATTACAATTGTTTTGTGACTACAAGTCTTTCTTCTCAAATGCTATTGAGTGGTCGCGAACGCGGATGGGAGAATGGCGCATATTTGTTTTGTTTTTTTTGAGCAACTGGTGCCCCCTCTGGGAGTTGGTGCTCTACGAAGACTGCATACTCTGCATATAGGGAGCGGCGGTACTATCTGGAAGATATATTCCTCAAACCATCGTACAAGTGAAGGTGATGCTAGTCCTTCAAGAATCGCTCAAAACCTTTTCAAGTGTACAGTTTCCTTTTATTGCATCTTGAAATAAATATTTCTGAATTCTGAATCAAACTGGGTTGTGTTTATTGATTTATTTTATAAGACAACTGAAACTTTAATCTCCTTTGTAATATATGTGCTTTTAAACCAAGAACAATGTATTTAGATATGTATTCCTGCTTAATAATGACTATTATTAAGGGAAAAGGCTTTATAATCATGAACTATTTACTAATGCTTAGCTAATGAGTGCAGTTATTATAAAGTGTTACCAATGCATTTACTAATGTTAACAAATTAGACATTATTATACAGTGTTACCAAACCCTTTAATAATTTATTAGTGTTTTGTAATGATTTTAATGACCTATAAGCATTTGTGAAATAGTTTTGCTTGCATTGCAGCTTAATCTGTCAGTTGAAGAGTTTTACTGTTACATCCATGAGATTAATAAATGTCATGTCACGTCACAGGTTGTCATAGGTCAGTATCAAATGAGTTTGAAATTATAATTTGCAGCACAAATAAGGCTTCTTAGGATGTTTTTAAATCCCAAAAACTGTCAGAAAAGGATAAGGCCTAAGAGATTTCTTAACCTGTAATGAAAGGAAAAAAACACCACCATTAGCAACAACAAAAACAATAACAAATTAAAATATAGATTTTTTTTTCCTGATTATTAAAGGAATGATTAGGTCTCTCTCTCTCTCTCTCTCTCTCTCTCTCTGCCAGACAGCCCCTCCCTACAATCCACACACACTGTCAGTCACCAAAGATTCACAGTCACCAACCCCCTCACACTCACACTCCCCCTCCCTCTCCCCCTCCCTTTCCTCACACAGACGGAGTGGCCAGAGTGAGATCATGTCAGTTGAGAAGTCTGACAGTTTTTTCTTTTCTTTTATCCATACAGTGTTGTAAAGTCATGAAACTATGCATATTTCCTCATAATGATTTGATCTCTGTATGAAAACATGCCTTGAAGTGTTTGGAAGCTGCAATTTAGACATACAATACAATTAATGTTTCCCCTTCTTACTGTCATTTCAAAAAATCACCACGACAAAACCGTTCAAGCTAACCAATATCTGTTCGCAATTTAAGTTCCTCGATGTTTTTTCTTCATGTAGACAACGTTTGGTGTGTATAGTGTACTTCCCCTGTGAGGAGTATTCATTAATTCACAACTGTAAAATCTCAAAAATACACATTCAAATCAAAATAGCCGACTTCCTGTTGATCGTAGCTGATGACTGTGAATTAGAAAGTTGTCCGTCTTGAAAAGAACAATTTATGTACCAAGTTTGGTGTCTGTAGCTAAAACTAACCCCCCCACTTTTGACAAAAGGTGGCGCTATAGAGTGCCTCCTTCACGCCCTTTTAAAAGCTTTTGCCATTGTCTAGCTATCACTAATACTGATATGTGTTTTGAGTTTCATGTAAATCTGAGCTTGTTGTCTGCCTCAAACTCACCATAACAGAACATTCAAGTTTGACACGTTGCCATGGCAACACTATATCAGATATCAATATCCCCACAACAGATTTACATCGGCCGTGTTTTGTCATTATTCTGATGAAGTTTTAAGTAAATCGAGTAAAAATAAGATGCTGAATTCAAAGCATTTGGAAAATGACACACTTCCTGCTGCCAGTTGGTGGCGCTATAACGTTGACTCTTAATAGCCACATATATACAATCGGTATCATACAACGAACAAACCCATGAAGTTTGATCAAATTCAGGAAATGTATGTGGATGTTATTAGACATTTCCTGTTTCTCATTTCTCGCCATAAGTTCCATGCCTCGCCACGGGCAAACCGTTCGAGATATCAAAAATCCCCTCGCAATTTTTCATCCTCAATGTCTTGAGATCATGTTCACCGAGTTTCGTGGCGAACGGGTTGAAAACCTCAGAGGAGTATTTCAAATTCCAGAGCATGCTTTTTTTAAACAGCCCTGAATAGCTGACTTCCTGTTGGGCGGAGCCTATGACATAAAGTGTGAAAGTTGTTCGGCTCAATGAGATCTATAAGTGTACCGAGTTTGATATAAATACATGCAAGTGTGTGTGAGCTATGGTTCAAGAATTCTGACTGTCTTCCAGGGGGCGCTGTAGAGCCCCTGTGCCACGCCCGGGTCCCAGCCTCTGCGGCGTCCTGATGGCCGCAGATTTAAATGTGTGTGCCAATTTTCAAGAGTTTTTGAGCATGTTAAGGCCCCCAAAACACCCCGGAAGGTTTAATAAAAAATAAAAATAATAATAATAACAAGAATAATCCTTAGAAGAACAATAGGGCTCTTCGCCCCTTCGGGCTTGAGCCCTAAATAATCCTTAGGGGAACAATAGGGCTCTTCGCCCCTTCGGGCTTGAGCCCTAAATATAGCTGCAAGCAGCGATGTCGGGCTCAAGCCATCAGTGCAACGCCACCCCGGTGGCATCAGGATAACTGTGCCCAGCGGGCATAAGCATTTACACTAACCCTCTGACAATCAAGTTTTAAGGGATGCAGCAGTTAAAGGGTTAATCCGACCAATCTAGACTTTGAAATCACATACACAGAACAATATATATAACTTTAGTAACACTTTATTTTAATATTTATAAAAAATGTATAAGGTGTGCATTGTAGCTGACACCTATATGAACACATTACAATTGTTTTATGACTGCAAGTCTTTCTTCTCAAATGCTATTGAGCTTCAAATTTGCATTTGAGCCCATGTGAAAAAGTAGCATAATTTACATATGACTTACAGTTTGTTGTAATAAATATCAAACATTCAATTTAATTGTGCATTATAGCTGTCACCTAGATGAACAATTACAGTTGTTTTTATGACTGTAAGTCATTCTCTTCAAATGCTACTGACGTTAGAAAAGTGTATAACAATATCACATGTAACTTTAGAGACCGCCCCTAAATTTGAGACTCTAGAAAGTCCAATGTCAAGACAACTTTATGCCTGTTTTATTTTCTTTAGTTTTCTTTTCTCTGTGCCGGATTGCTGATGTCCTATACCCAGGCATAGATGTCCATCCATCAATTACGAACATTCAGCCGCAAACATGAGGTGTGAGCGGTCGCGAGCGCGGATGGGAGAATGGCGCATGTTTTTTTTTTTTTGTTTTTTTTGAGCAACTGGGATGGTGCCCCCTCTGGGAGTTGGTGCCCTACGAAGACTGCATACTATGCATATAGGGAGCGGCCGTACAATCTCGAAGATATATTCCTCAAACCATCTTACAAGAGGAGGTGATGCTAATCCTTCAAGAATCGCATAAAAGCTATTCAAGTGTACAGTTTCCTTTTATTGCATCTTGAAATAAATATTTCTGAATTCTGAATCAAACTGGGTTGTGTTTATTTATTTATTTTATAAGACAACTGAGACTTTAATCTCCTTTGTAATATATGTGCTTTTAAACCAAGAACAATTTATTTATAGATGTATTACTGCTTAATAATGACTATTATTAAGGGAAAAGGCTTTATAATCATGAACTATTTACTAATGCTTAGCTAATGAGTGCAATTATTATAAAGTGTTACCATTGCATATACTAATGTTAACAAATTAGACATTATTTTACAGTGTTACCAAATCCTTAAATAATGTATTAGTGTTTTGTAATGATTTTAATGACCTATAAGCATTTGTGAAATAGTTTTGCTTGCATTGCAGCTTTATCTGTCAGTTGAAGAGTTTTACTGTTACATCCATGAGATTAATAAATGTCATGTCACGTCACAGGTTGTCATAGGTCAGTATCAAATGAGTTTGAAATTATTATTTGCAGCACAAATTAGGGTTCTTAGGATGTTTTTAAATCCCTAAAACTGTCAGAAAAGGATAAGGCCTAAGAGATTTCTTAACCTGTAATGAAAGGAAAAAACACCACCATTAGCAACAACAAAAACAATAACAATTTAAAATACAGATTTTTTTTCCCCTGATTATTAAAGGGATGATTAGGTCTCTCTCTCTCTCTCTCTGCCAGACAGCCCCTCCCTACAGTCCACACACACTGTCACAGTCACCAACCCCCTCACACTCCCCCTCCCTCTCCCCCTCCCTTCCCTCACACAGACAGGGTGGCCAGAGTGAGATCATGTCAGTTGAGAAGTCTGACAGTTTTTAAATTTTCTTTTATCCATACAGTGTTGTAAAGTCGTGAAACTATGCATATTTCCTCAGAATGATTTGATCTTTGTATGAAAAAATTCTTTGAAGTGTTTGGAAGCTGCAATTTAAACATACAAGACAATTAATGTTTCCCTTTTTACTGTCATTTCAAAAATTCACCACGACAAAACCGTTCAAGCTAACCAAAATCCGTTCGCAATTTAAGTTCCTCAATGGTTTTTCTTCATGTAGACAAAGTTTGGTGTGTATAGTGTACTTCCCCTGTGAGGAGTATGCATTAATTCACAACTGTAAAATCTCAAAAATACACATTCAAATCAAAATAGCCGACTTCCTGTTGATCGTAGCTCATGACTGTGAATTAGAAAGTTGTCCGTCTTGATTAGAACAATTTATGTACCAAGTTTGGTGTCTGTAGCTAAAATTAACCCCCCCACTTTTGACAAAAGGTGGCGCTATAGCGTGCCTCCTTCACGCCCTTTTAAAAGCTTTTGCCATTGTCTAGCTATCACTAATACTGATATGTGTTTTGAGTTTCATGTAAATCTGAGGTTGTTGTCTGCCTCAAACTCACCATAACAGAACATTCAAGTTTGACACGTTGCCATGGCAACGCCATATTAGATATCAATATCCCCACAACAGATTTACATCGGCCGTGTTTTGTCATTATTCTGATGAAGTTTTAAGTAAATCGAGTAAAAATAAGATGCTGAATTCAAAACATTTTGAAAATGACTCACTTCCTGGTGCCAGTTGGTGGCGCTATAACGTTGACTCTTAATAGTCACATATATACGATCTGTATAATACAACGAACAAACCAATGAAGTTTGATCAAATTCAGGAAATGTATGTGGACGTTATTAGACATTTCCTGTTTCTCATTTCTCGCCATAATTTCAACGCCTCACCACGGGCAAACCGTTCGAGATATCAAAAATCCCCTCGCAATTTTTCATCCCCAATGTCTTGAGATCATGTTCACCGAGTTTCGTGGCGAACGGGTTGAAAACCTCAGAGGAGTATTTCAAATTCCAGAGCATGCTTTTTTTAAACAGCCCTGAATAGCTGACTTCCTGTTGGGCGGAGCCTATGACATAAAGTGTGAAAGTTGTTCGGCTCAATGAGATCTATAAGTGTACCGAGTTTCATATAAATACATGCAAGTGTGTGTGAGCTATTGTTCAAGTTTTCTGAAGGTGTTCCAGGGGGCGCTGTAGAGTCCCTGTGCCACGCCCGGGTCCCAGCCTCTGCAGCGTCCTGATGGCCGCAGATTCCAATGTGTGTGCCAATTTTCAAGAGTTTTTGAGCATGTTAAGGCCCCTAAAAACCCCCGGAAGGTTTAATAAAAAAAAAATAATAATAATAATAATAAGAAATATAGCTGCAAGCAGCGATGGCGGGCTCAAGCCACCAATGCCATCGCCACCCCGGTGGCATCAGGTAAACTGTGCCCAGCGGGCACATGCATTCACAATATCCCTCTGGCAGTGACGTTTTAAAGGATATGGCGGTTAAAGGGTTAATCCGAATCATCTAGACTTTAAAATCACATTCACAGAACAATATATATATATATATATTCCCCAAACATATATATATATATATATATATATATATATTTAGTAACACTTTACAATAAGATTTCATTTATAAACATTATGTTAACATGAACAATATTTATATAGCATTAATTTATGTCAGTTAATATTCCAAACTTAAACATTAAAACATTGTTTTATTGTGATTTTTTTCCAAGCACATTTTACCAATTCCAAACCATATCAATCTTAATAACTACCATTATTTTTTATTTAATCATTTATGAGTGCTATACAATAGTCCAGGAAAGCTGTAAGAGAAAAACTCCTTATATTCATGTGCAGAATTATTAGGCTGCTTTCTTTTACAGATGAAATGCGCTAAAAAAGAGTTTTAACTCAAACTGTTTTAACTCAAAGTCGAAAATTATGAAATACCCATGAGAAATATCAAACACAAATGCAATACAGACATGGATAAGTTAAGACTTGACCATTGTACAAAAATGCTGACTGGGTCATGAGGTCAGAAAAGAAGAAGAAAAAAAAACAGGTCAAGAAGAACTGACAAAAATAATTGCAAAATAATTAGGAATTAATGTGAAGATTAATTTTTAGTCAATTCTGCAAGACAGACTTTCAGGAAAGGAGGTGGAATAAAAATGAGCTCCTAAATCTTAATCCCGGATTCTGGAAGATATATTCCTCAAACCATCGAACAAGAGGAGGTGGTGCTGGTCCTTCATGAGTCACTCTAATCTGTTCATAAAGCCTATATATAAAGTCTTAATATATAGTATTTCACAATACTTCATGGTATTCTAATCAAATCATTTTTTGGAATCTTAGATCTCTCAGAACCTGACACCGAGTAATTCTGAGACTCCAGGAAAGTGGCAGTTCTGTAAAATGTTGGCGCTGGAGACTAAATGCTCCCTGATAGTTTCACACCTAATTCACTTAACACACACACACACACACACATACACACACACACACACACACACACACACATTACCCACAGTGACAGAGGGACAGAGTGACATCAGATGTATGATAGTTTTTTAATTTTCTATCATCCATATAGTGTTGTATAGTCATGAAACTATGCATATTTCCTCAGAATGACTTGTCTTCTATGTGTACATTTTTTTGAAGTGTTTAGAAGCTGCACTTAAAAAAATAAAAGACATTTACTGGTTACTTTTTTACTGTTATTTAAAAAAATCACCACGACAAAACCATTCAAGCTATTCAAAATTCATCCGCACCTGTACTGTAAGATACATTCTTTAAACAGTGGTAAAAGAGGATGTGGTGCTGATCCTTCAAGAGTCACTCAAAGCTTATCTGTCCATAAAGCCTATAAAGAATTATTCTTAATATACAGTTCACAATACTTCAGCATGTTGTTCTAATTAAGTGAGGGTCATTTTATCAGTAAAATACATAAAATTCATATTATTTTTCTTTGAAAGATTTCTATAAATGATTTAAATCATACTTGTTTCTACAATAATTATTTAAAAGTGATCCTATAGCTCCATCTGGTGGCCATTATTGGTACTAAGAATTGCCAGCTTGATTTATATGTTATGATAGTTTTAATTTTATGCTGGCTCTTGAAAATGATAAAGCTATGAAACTTACTGTGCTTCCTTCAAATGATGACTTCTAGGTATATAAAAAATTATGAAGAGTTGGAATTAAAAATTTTAAAGATATAGTAAAATAACTATGGTATTTTTTTATGTTACTTTAATAAATCTCTATGGCCACACCATTTAAGGTATCCTAAACCCATTCGCAATTTAACATCTTCAGTATATGGCTTCATGTTAAAAAAGTTTGGTGTGAACTACTTGTGTCTTCTTGGAGGAGAATGAATTCATTTACAGGCTGAGTTAAGCATAAATCCACAATAACATTTCTGAGGTCTGTATCAATCAGTGTTGTTGTTTGTTTATTTTTATTTTTTTATTTTTCATAGGAAGATAACTGACCCATTACTCTCCTTTTTAATAAATGAGCTATTTATAGCTGTATTTATAAACTGCTTACTACTGACTATTAATATTGGGACAAGGCTTTATGAAGCATGAACTGACTATTTACTAATGAGTGCAGTTATTATAAAGTGTTATCAATGCATTTGCTAATGTTAACAAATTAGACATTATTTTACAGTGTTATCAAATCCCTTAAATGATTTGTAAGTGTTTTGTAATGATTTTATTGACCTAAAAGCATTTGTGAAAGTTCTGCTTGCATTACAGCTTAGTCTTGATCTGTGAGCTGAACAGATTTACTGTTACATCCATGAGATTATGTAAATTCAAATAAATATCATGTCACAGGATGTCAGAGGTCAGTATCAAATTAGTTTGAAATTATTATTTGCAGCACAAATAAGGTTTTTTAGGATTTTTAAAAATCCCTAAAACTGTCAGAAAAGGATAAGGCCTAAGATTTCTATGTGAGTGGCTAAATTTGTTTGTTTTTATAACTATAATGCATAAACTATGAAACTATACAAAATGTATAAAAAAGTACAAGTTATTCTTTTCCAATGTTTTTTATTTATTTACAATTTTTTTTTTTTTTTTGGGATTTACATTTTTAAAAATTAGCCTATGGCAATCATTCTAAACAGCTTGAATAAATCCTGTCAATATTTATTATAGACCACTGTAACTGTGTATAATCTAACAAACGAGTTTATTATGAAAATAAAGTGTGTACACCAGATAAATTGGACGATAAAGAAATTGCTAACAATAGTATAATAGAGCATGTTTTAGGTTTTTAGGCGTTTAGATGCAGAAATGGACAAATCAAATGTAAAATCAAATGTAATTGATTTAATTAAATATAGATTAAGTCTTGTTAGAGCAAAATAATAAATAAATACGTACACACATTAAAAAAGCAGCCAAGATGAATGAGTTTAATTTTTTATATACATTAAAATTGAAGACAGAAGCAGCTGGTATATGCGGTCACTTAATATTCAAATCCAGTAGATCCACTTCAGATTTATTTCTCAACAGTTTATGTTCACGTGGCTGTTTTCGTTTATATTAGCCAAGCTATTATGTATTTTGAAATAATCTTGTCCGTGATGTGTTCGTTCTTACGACGAAAGGCAGAATCCTGCAGCTCGAGAGAGAAATGTTATTCTGCCAGTCGCGCTTTCAAATAGTCTTGCACACTTAAACGGGTCACAAACACCTGCATTTAGCTCGTGTTGTGTTATAATGGATGTATTGTGTGCATTTATGGCAATAATTTATTTTGAAAAGCTCTTAAACAAGAATAAATTCGTTTGTTTTGAACTTGTGACACTGTGCGCGCTGATCGGAGGCAGTGATTTCAGATAGGCAGCCGCGAATATTTCATTTTCACACAAACAGTTCAAAAACATCTTAATTTAGCTCTTGGTGTGCTCTAATTGGTGAATTGTGTGATATCGCTGCAATACTTTATTTTTAATAGCTATAAAACAAGAATAAACTCGTTTTTTTTGAGCTCATCATTCCACACGCTCCTGCTCAGAGCGGTGATTCATCTCTCGTGTTTCTCACGTATCACTGACCACACATCAATTATTAATGAGCCCTGACCTTATAATAATCATATATGTTGGTTTAGCTTGTCAGTGTGAATTAAATCCAAGTATTTATTTGTATTTTAACCGATTTAAAATCGAAACCAAAAGACAGTCTCCTCCCTTTTTTATTCCGGTAACTGCACCTGTAGGGGCGCTATTTCTCTCAGACAATGGAAGTCTAAGCACACACACTCAAACAGAGGGACAGAGTGATATGAGATGTCTGACAGTTTTTTAATTTTCTGTTATCCATACAGTGTTGTAAAGTCATGAAACTATGCATATTTACTCAGAATAACTTTTTTTCTGTATGAAAAAAGGTTTTGAAGTGTTTGGAATTTAAAAATGCAGGAAAATTAATAATTCCATCTTTATTGTCATTTTAAAAAATCCACACGACAAAACCATCCAAGCTATCCAAAACCCATTCACAATTTAAGTTCCTCAATGTTTTTTCAACATGTACACCAAGTTTGGTGTGTATAGTGTTACTCTCCTCTGAGCAGTATGCATTAATTCACAGCTAAATGTAAAAAACAATCCACATTCAAATCAAAATAGCCAACTTCCTGTTGGTCGTAGCTGATGACTGTGAATTAGAAAGTTGTCCGTCTTGATAAGAACAATTTTTGTACTGAGTTTGGTGTCTGTAGCTAAAACTAACCCCCCCACTTTTGACAAAAGGTGGCGCTATAGAGTGCCTCTTCCACGCCCTCTTATGAAATTTTGCCAGTGTCTAGCTGTCACTAATACTGATATGTGTTCTGAGTTTGATGAAATTCTAAGCATGTTATATGCCTCAAAATCACCTGAGAAGTATTCCAGTTTGACATGTTGCCACGGCAACAATATTTTTAGATATCAATATCCCCCCAGCAGATTTATATCGGCTGTGTTTTAACATTATTCTGATGAAGTTTGAAGCAAATCGAGTAAAAATAAGATGCTGAATTCAAAGCATTTTGAAAATGACACACTTCCTGCTGCCACTTGGTGGCGCTATAACTTTGACTCCTAATAGTCACATATATGCGATCGACATCATACAATGAATAATCTGATGAAGTTTGATTAAAATTAGGAAATGTATGTGGATGGTATTAGACACTTCCTGTTTCTCATTTCTCGCCATAATTTCAAAGCCTCGCCACGAGCAAACCGTTTGAGATATCAAAAATCCCCTGGCAATTTTTCATCCCCAATGTCTTGAGATCATGTTGACCGAGTTTGGCGGCAATCGAGTAAAAAACCTATGACAAGTATTTCAAATTCCAGAGCATGCGCTTTTTACATAACTCTAAATAGCTGACTTCCTGTTGGGCGGAGCCTATGATATGCTATACGAAAGTTGTTCGGCACGATGAGATCTATATGTGTCCTGAGTTTCATATTAATACGTGCAAGTATGTGTGAGCTATACATCAACATTTATAACTGTGATCCAGGGGGCGCCGTAGAGCCCCTGTGCCACGCCCAGGTCTCAGCCTCTGCAGGCTCCTTCAGGCCACAGATTCCAAAGTGTGCGCAAATTTTCAAGAGTTTTTGAGTATGTTAAGGACCCCAAAAGCCCCCACAACTTTGACGACAAATATGAATAATAAACCCCAAATAGCCAACTTCCTGTTGGGCGGAGCCTATGATATGCAATACGAAAGTTGTTTGTATTGATGAGTTCTATATGTGTACCGAGTTTCGTATGTCTATGTGCAAGTATGTATGATATATGGCCCTCCATATTCCAGGGGGCGCTGTAGAGCCCCTGTGCCACGCCCGTGTATCAGTCTCTGCCCGGCCCTAATGGCCGCAGGTTCCAATGTGTGTGCCAATTTTCAAGACTTTTTAAGCATGTTAAGGGCCCCAAAAGCCCCCGAAACCTTGAAGAAAAATAATAATAATAAATAAATATAGCTGCAAGCAGCGATGGCGGGCTCAAGCCACCAATGCCATCGCCACCCCGGTGGCATCAGGTAAACTGTGCCCAGCGGGCACATGCATTCACAATATCCCTCTGGCAGTGAGGTTTTAAAGGATATGGCGGTTAAAGGGTTAATCCGAATCATCTAGACTTTAAAATCACATTCACAGAACAATGTATATATATATATATATATATATATATATGTATGATATATACATATATATATATTTAGTAACACTTTACAATAAGATTTCATTTATAAACATTATGTTAACATGAACAATATTTATATAGCATTCATTCATGTCAGTTAATATTCCAAACTTAAACATTAAAACATTGTTTTATTGTGATTTTTTTCCAAGCACATTCCAAACCATATCAATCTTTATAACTACCATTATTTTTTATTTAATCATTTATGAGTGCTATACAATAGTCCAGGAAAGCTAGAAGAGGAAAAACTCCTTATATTCATGTGTGCAGAATTATTAGGCATGTTTTCTTTTACAGATGAAATGCGCTAAAAAAGAGTTTTAACTCAAACTGTTTTAACTCAAAGTCGAAAATTATGAAATACCCATGAGAAATATATTTTAGTCAATTCTGCAAGACAGACTTTCAGGAAAGGAGGTGGAATAAAAATGAGCTCCTAAATCTTAATCCCGGATTCTGGAAGATATATTCCTCAAACCATCGGACAAGAGGAGGTGGTGCTGGTCCTTCACAAGTCACTCTAATCTGTTCATAAAGCCTATATATAAAGTCTTAATATATAGTATTTCACAATACTTCATGGTATTCTAATTAAATCATTTTTTGGAATCTTAGATCTCTCAGAACCTGACACATTGTAATTCTGAGACTCCAGGAAAGTGGCAGTTCTGTAAAATGTTGGCACTGGAGACTAAATGCTCCCTGATAGTTTCACACCTAATTCACTTAACACACACACACACACACACACACACACACACACACACACACACACACACACACACACACAGACACATTACCCACAGTGACAGAGGGACAGAGTGACATCAGATGTATGATAGTTTTTTTAATTTTCTATCATCCATATAGTGTTGTATAGTCATGAAACTATGCATATTTCCTCAGAATGACTTGTCTTCTATGTGTACATTTTTTTGAAGTGTTTAGAAGCTGCACTTAAAAAAATAAAAGACATTTACTGGTTACTTTTTTACTGTTATTTAAAAAAATCACCACGACAAAACCATTCAAGCTATTCAAAATTCATCCGCACCTGTACTGTAAGATACATTCTTTAAACAGTGGTAAAAGAGGATGTGGTGCTGATCCTTCAAGTCACTCAAAACGTATCTGTCCATAAAGCCTATAAAGAATTATTCTTAATATACGGTTCACAATACTTCAGCTTGTTATTCTAATTAAGTGAGGGTCATTTTATCAGTAAAATACATAAAATTCATATTATTTTTCTTTGAAAGATTTCTATAAATGATTTAAATCATACTTGTTTCTACAATCATTATTTAAAAGTAATCCTATAGCTCCATCTGGTGGCCATAATTGGTACTAAGAATTGCAAGCTTGATTTATATGTTATGATAGTTTTAATTTTATGCTGGCTCTTGAAAATGATAAAGCTATGAAACTTAGTGTACTTCCTTCAAATGATGACTTCTACGTATATACAAAATTATTAAGAGTTGGAATTAAAAATTTTAAAGATATAGTAAAATAACTATTGTATTTTTTTTTTTTGTTACTTTAATAAATTGCTATGGCCACACCATTTAAGGTATCCTAAACCCATTCGAAATTTAACATCTTCAGTATATTGGCTTCATGTTAAAAAAAGTTTGGTGTGAACTACTTGTGCTTTCTTGGAGGAGAATGAATTCATTTACAGGCTGAGTTTATCATAAATCCACAATAAAATTTCTGAGTTCTGTATCAATCTGTGTTGTTGTTTGTTTATTTTTATTTTTTTATTTTTCATAGGAAGATAACTGACCCTTTACTCTCCTTTTTAATAAATGTGCTTATAAACCAAGAACAAGCTATTTATAGCTGTATTTATAAACTGCTTACTACTGACTATTAATATTGGGACAAGGCTTTATGAAGCATGAACTGACTATTTACTAATGAGTGCAGTTATTATAAAGTGTTATCAATGCATTTGCTAATGTTAACAAATTAGATATTATTTTACAGTGTTATCAAATCCCTTAAATGATTTGTAAGTGTTTTGTAATGATTTTATTGACCTACAAGCATTTGTGAAAGTTCTGCTTGCATTAGAGCTTAGTCTTGATCTGTGAGCTGAACAGATTTACTGTTACATCCATGAGATTATGTAAATTCAAATAAATATCATGTCACAGGATGTCAGAGGTCAGTATCAAATTAGTTTGAAATTATTATTTGCAGCACAAATAAGGTTTTTTAGGATTTTTAAAAATCCCTAAAACTGTCAGAAAAGGATAAGGCCTAAGATTTCTAAATTTATTTGTTTTTATAACTATAATGCATAAACTATGAAATTATACAAAATGTATAAAAAAGTACAACAGTTATTCTTTTCCAATGTTTTTTATTTATTTAATTTTTTTTTTTTTTTTTTTTTTTTTTTGGATTTACATTTTTAAAAATTAGACTATGGCAATCATTCTAAACAGCTTGAATAAAACCTGTCAATATTTATTATAGACCACTGTAACTGTGTATAATCTAACAAACAAGTTTATTATGAAAATAAAAGTATGTACACCAGATAAATTGGACGATAAAGAAATTGCTAACAATAGTATAATAGAGCATGTTTTAGGTTTTTAGGCGTTTAGATGCAGAAATGGACAAATCAAATGTAAAATAAAATGTAATTGATTTAATTAAATATAGATTAAGTCTTGTTAGAGCAAAATAATAAATAAATACGTACACACATTAAAAAAGCAGCCAAGATGAATGAGTTTAATTTTTTATATAGATTAAAATTGAAGACCGAAGCAGCTGATATATGCGGTTACTTAATATTAAAATCCAGTAGATCCACTTCAGATTTATTTCTCAACAGTTTATGTTCACGTGGCTGTTTTCGTTTATATTAGCCAAGCTATTATGTATTTTGAAATAATCTTGTCCGTGATGTGTTCGTTCGTACGACGAAAGGCGGAATCCTGCAGCTCGAGAGATATGTTATTCTGCCAGTCGCGCTTTCAAATAGTCTTGCGCACATAAACGGGTCACAAACACCTGCATTTAGCTCTTGGTGTGTTATAATGGATGTATTGTGTGCATTTATGGCAATAATTTATTTTAAAAAGCTCTTAAGAATAAATTCGTTTGTTTTGAACTTGTGACACTGTGCGCGCTGATCGGAGGTAGTGATTTCAGATAGGCAGCCGCGAATATTTCATTTTCACACAAACAGTTCAAAAACATCTTAATTTAGCTCTTGGTGTGCTCTAATTGGTGAATTGTGTGATATCGCTGCAATACTTTATTTTAAATAGCTATAAAACAAGAATAAACTCGTTTTTTCTGAGCTTGTCATTCCACACGCTCCTGCTCAGAGCGGTGATTCATCTCTCGTGTTTCTCACGTATCACTGACCACACATCAATTATTAATGAGCCCTGACCTGATAATAATCATATATGTTGGTTTAGCTTGTCAGTGTGAATTAAATCCAAGTATTTATTTGTATTTTAACCGATTTAAAAGTGAAACCAAAAGAGAGTCTCCTCCCTTTTTTAGTCCGGGAATTGAACCTGTAGGGGCGCATTTTCTCTCAGACAATGGAAGTCTAAGCACACACACTCAAGCAGAGGGACAGAGTGAGATGAGATGTCTGACAGTTTTTTAATTTTCTGTTATCCATACAGTGTTGTAAAGTCATGAAACTATGCATATTTATTCAGAATAACTTTTTTTTTCTGTATGAAAAAAGGTTTTGAAGTGTTTGGAATTTAAAAATGCAGGAAAATTAATAATTCCATCTTTACTGTCATTTAAAAAAATCACCACGACAAAACCATCCAAGCTATCCAAAACCCATTCACAATTTAAGTTCCTCAATGTTTTTTCAACATGTAGACAAAGTTTGGTGTGTATAGTGTTACTCTCCTCTGAGCAGTATGCATTAATTCACAGCTAAATGTAAAAAACAATCCACATTCAAATCAAAATAGCCGACTTCCTGTTGATCGTAGCTGATGACTGTGAATTAGAAAGTTGTCCGTCTTGATAAGAACAATTTTTGTACTGAGTTTGGTGTCTGTAACTAAAACTAACCCCCCCACTTTTGACAAAAGGTGGCGCTATAGAGTGCCTCTTCCACGCCCTCTTATGAACTTTTGCCATTGTCTAGCTATCACTAATACTGATATGTGTTTTGAGTTTCATGTAAATCTGAGGTTGTTATCTGCCTCAAACTCACCATAACAGAACATTCAAGTTTGACACGTTGCCATGGCAACACTATATCAGATATCAATATCCCCACAGCAGATTTACATCGGCCGTGTTTTGTCATTATTCTGATGAAGTTTGAAGCAAATCGAGTAAAAATAAGATGCTGAATTCAAAGCATTTGGAAAATGACACACTTCCTGCTGCCAGTTGGTGGCGCTATAACGTTGACTCTTAATAGTCACATATATACGATCGGTATCATACATCAAACAAACAAATGAAGTTTGATCAAATTCAGGAAATGTATGTGGATGTTATTAGACATTTCCTGTTTCTCATTTCTCGCCATAATTTCCACACCTCGCCACGGGCAAACCGTTCGAGATATCAAAAATCCCCTCGCAATTTTTCATCCCCAATGTCTTGAGATCATGTTCACTGAGTTTCTTGGCGAATGGGATGAAAACCTCAGAGGAGTATTTCAAATTCCAGAGCATGCTTTTTTTAAACAGCCCTGAATAGCTGACTTCCTGTTGGGCGGAGCCTATGACATAAAGTGTGAAAGTTGTTCGGCTCAATGAGATCTATAAGTGTACCGAGTTTCATATAAATACATGCAAGTGTGTGTGAGCTATGGTTCAAGATTTCTGAAGGTGTTCCAGGGGGCGCTGTAGAGCCCCTGTGCCACGCCCGGGTCCCAGCCTCTGCAGCGTCCTGATGGCCGCAGATTCCAATGTGTGTGCCAATTTTCAAGAGTTTTTGAGCATGTTAAGGTCCCCAAAAATGCACGGAAGGTTAAAAAAAAAATAAAAAAAATAATAATAATAATAATTAAAGCTGCAAGCAGCGATGAACGGGCCCTCGCACCCGGGCTCACAGCAATCGTGTGGCTTTAGTAAAAAGGTGAAGGTGAGAAATATGCATTTCAAATCGTTAATATAAGTGGAATATGTCAAAGTCATTTATATGAGCCAATTTTCCTGTTGCCAATAGGTGGCGCTATCATTATAATGGAATATTGGCCTTCAGATGTGTTCAGGCTAGGAGTCTTATCGAACATGTGAAGTTTGGGAAAATCAAACATTTCAAGCCTGAGTTACAACAACTTCTCTTGCTGTGGCGAGACATCAAATTTTATCATGGCGCCATGGACACGCCCTTTAACAAAATCTAAAGATCACCACAATTTAACATTGCAAAGACCTTTAGATTAGACTGACCAAAATAAAATGTTGATGTCATAAAATATCTTGGAGTAGTTCTTTGCAGTGTAAAACATGACACTTCCTGTTGCCAGCAGGTGGCGCTATTACTATGTCTGAATATGGGCATGTAGATCTGTTAAGGGCAGAAGTCTTATCTAACATGTGAAGTTTGAGGCAGATTGGACATTGTATGTCTGAGTTACAGCAACTTCCTTTTTCATGGCGAAATATCGAAATTTGTCAGGCCGCCATGGACACGCCCTTTAACAAAACCTCAAGATCTTCGCAATTTAACATCTCAAAGGGCTTAAGATTACACTGACCAAGTTTGGTGTTGATCTGAATGAATCTCTAGGAGGAGTTCGTTAAAGTACAACCCCTGAAAATGGCAAAAACAACACCAATTTTGCAGGGAAAATTCAAAATAACCGACTTCCTGCTGGGATTCGGATTTCGTACCAAGAGACTTTTTTGTAGCTATTGGTGTGTTACATATGTGTACCGATTTTCGTACATGTACGTGACACGTAGCTCGAGGCGCACTCCGTTGAAAGTGTATAGGTGGCGCTATCGAGCCATTTTGCCACACCCAATGGAATATTGGCCTCCAGATGTGGGCAGGTCAGTACTCTTATCAAACATGTGAAGTTTGGGCAAGATCTGATATTTTATGCCTGAGTTACAACAACTTCTACTCCCATGGCGAGACATCGAACTTTGTCACCGCGCCATGGACACGCCCTTTAACGAAAACTCAAGATCTTCACAATTTAACATTGCACAGGCCTTTAGATTAGACTGACCACAAAAAATACATTGATGTCATAAAATTTCTAGGAGTAGTTCTTCGGAGCATAAAATATGACACTTCCTGTTGCCAATAGGTGGCGCTATGACTATAACTGAATATGGGCATGTCAATCTGTTCAGTTCCAGAGTCTTATCAACCATGCGAAGTTTGAGGCAGATTGGACATTGTATGTCTGAGTTATAGCAACTTCATTTTTCATGGCGAATCATCGAAATTCGCCAGGCCGCCACGGACACGCCCATTAACGAAAACTCAAAATCTTCGCAATTTAACATCGCAAAGGCCTTTAGATGAGGCATACCAAATTTGGTGTTTATCTGAATAAATCTCTAGGAGGAGTTCGTTAAATTACAACGCATGGAAATGACAAAAATGACACAAAATTTGCTCATAAAATTACAAATAACCGACTTCCTGTTGGGTTTAGAATTTTGGTCCAAGAGTCTTTTTTGGAGGTATTGGAGAGTTACATGTGTATACCAATTTTCATACATGTACATGAAACGTAGCTCGAGGCGCACACCGTTGAACGTGTATAGGTGGCGCTGTTGAGCCATTTTGCCACACCCACTTCTGAAACCCATATCATATGTACATTTTCGCCGGTTCTGAGGTGTGTGCAAAGTTTGATGACTTTTTGAGTATGTTTAGGCCCTCAAAAATGCGATTCATTATGGAGAAGAAGAATAATAATAATAAATATAGCTGCAAGCAGCGATGGCGGGCTCAAGCCACCAATGCCATCGCCACCCCGGTGGCATCAGGTAAACTGTGCCCAGCGGCCACATGCATTCACAATATCCCTCTGGCTGTGAGGTTTTAAGGGATATGGCAGTTAAAGGGTTAATCCGAATCATCTAGACTTTAAAATCACATTCACAGAACAATATATATATATATAACTTTAGTAACACTCTACAATAAGATTCCATTTATAAACATTATGTTAACATGAACAATATTTATATAACAATCATTCAACATTGTTTTATTGTGATTTTTTTCCAAGCACATTTTACCAATTCCAAACCATACAAATCTTAATAACTACCATTATTTTTTTATTTAATCATTTATGAGTGCTATACAATAGTCCAGGAAAGCTGGAAGAGAAAAACAGGTCAAGAAGAACTGACAAAAAGAATTGGAAAATAATTAGGAATTAATATGAAGATTAATTTTTAGTCAATTCTGCAAGACAGACTTTTCAGGAAAGGAAGTGGAATAAAAATGAGCTCCTAAATCTTAATCCCAGATTCTGGAAGATATATTCCTCAAACCATCGAACAAGAGGAGCTGGTGCTGGTCCTTCACGAGTCACTCTAATCTGTTCATAAAGCCTATATATAAAGTCTTAATATATAGTATTTCACAATACTTCATGGTATTCTAATTAAATCATTTTTTGGAATCTTAACTCTCAGAGCCTGACACCGAGTAATTCTGGAGACTCCAGGAAAGTGGCAGTTCTGTAAAATGTTGGCGCTGGAGACTAAATGCACCCTGATAGTTTCACACCTAATTCACTTAACACACACACACACACACACACACACACACACACACATTACCCACAGTGACAGTGGGACTGAGTGACATCAGATGTATGATAGTTTTTTAATTTTCTATCATCCATATAGTGTTGTATAGTCATGAAACTATGGTCATGAGACCAGTCATTCTGAGGAAATATGCCTCAGAATGACTGGTCTTCTATGTGTACATTTTTTTTGAAGTGTTTAGAAGCTGCACTTTAAAAAAATAAAAAGACATTTACTGGTTCCTTTTTTACTATTATTTCAAAAAATCACCACGACAAAACCATTCAAGCTATCCAAAATTCATTCACACCTGTTCTGTAAGATTAATTCTTTAAACAGTGGTAAAAGAGGATGTGGTGCTGAACCTTCAAGAGTCACTCAAAACGTATCTGTCCATAAAGCCTATAAAGAATTATTCTTAATATACAGTTCACAATACTTCAGCTTGTTATTCTAATTAAGTGAGGGTCATTTTATCAGTAAAATACATACAATTCATATTATTCTTCTTGAAAGATTTCTATAAATGATTTAAATCATACTCGTTTCTACAATAATTATTTAAAAGTAATCCTATAGCTCCCTCTGGTGACCATTATTGGTACTAAGAATTGCAAGCTTGATTTATAAGTTATGATAGTTTTAATTTTATGCTGGCTCTTGAAAATGATAAAGCTATGAAACTTACTGTGCTTCCTTCAAATGATGACTTCTACTTATATAAAAAATTATGAAGAGTTAGAATGAAAATTTTTAAAGATATAGTAAAATAACTATTGTATTTTTTTATGTTACTTTAATAAATCTCTATGGCAACACCATTTAAGCTATCCTAAACCCATTCACAATTTAACATCTCAGTATATTGGCATCATGTTGAAAAAGGAGTATGGAGTAGTATGAGGAGGAGTATGAATTCATTTACAGGCTGATTTTATCATAAATCCACAATAAAATTTCTGAGTTCTGTATCAATCTGTGTTGTTGTTTGTTTATTTTTATTTTTTTATTTTTCATAGGAAGATAACTGACCCTTTACTCTCCTTTTTAATAAATGTGCTTATAAACCAAGAACAAGCTTTTTATAGCTGTATTTATAAACTGCTTACTACTGACTATTAATATTGGGACAAGGCTTTATAAAGCATGAACTGACTATTTACTTTCTGAGTTTGAAATTATTATTTGCAGCACAAATAAGGTTTTTTAGGATTTTTAAAAATCCCCTAAAACTGTCAGAAAAGGATAATGCCTATAAGATTTCTATGTGAGTGGCTACATTTATTTGTTTTTATAACTATGATGCATAAACTATGAAATTATACAAAATGTATAAAAATGTACAACAGTTATTGTTTTCCAATGTTTTTTTTGTTTTTTTTTTTTTTTACATTTCAAAAAATTTGCCTACTGCAATCATTCTAAACAGCTTGAATAAAACCTGTCAATATTTATTATAGACCACTGTAACTGTGTATAATCTAACAAACAAGTTTATTATGAAAATAAAAGTGTGTACACCAGATAAATTGGACGATAAAGAAATTGCTAACAATAGTATAATAGAGCATGTTTTAGGTTTTTAGGCGTTTAGATGCAGAAATGGACAAATCAAATGTAAAATAAAATGTAATTGATTTAATTAAATATAGATTAATTCTTGTTAGAGCAAAATAATAAATAAATAAATACGTACACACATTAAAAAAAGAAGCCAAGATGAATGAGTTTCATTTTTTATATAGATTAAAATTGAAGACAGAAGCAGCTGGTATATGCGGTCACTTAATATTAAAATCCAGTAGATCCACTTCAGATACATTTCTCAACAGTTTATGGTCACGTGGCTGTTTTCGTTTATAGTCGCCAAGCTATTATGTATTTTGAAATAATCTTGTCCGTGATGTGTTCGTTCGTACGACGAAAGGCAGAATCTTGCAGCTCGAGAGATATATGTTATTCTGCCAGTCGCGCTTTCAAATAGTCTTGCACACTTAAATGGGTCACAAACACCTGCATTTAGCTCTTGTTGTGTTACAATGTGTTTATTGTGTGCATTTGTGGTAATATTTTATTTAAAAAAGCTATTAAACAAGAATAAATTCGTTTGTTTTGAGCTCGACACTGTACGCGCTGATCGGAGGCGTGATTTCAGATAGGCAGCCATAAATATTTCATTTTCACACAAACAGTTCAAAAACATCTGAATTCGGCTCTTGGGGTGTTCTAATTGGTTGATTGTGTGATATCGCTGTAATAATTTATTTTTAAAAGCTTTAAAACAGGAATAAATTCGTTTTTTTCTGAGCTCTTTACTCCAGACGCTCGTGATCACAGCGGTGATTCATCTCTCCTATTTCTCACGTATCTCTGGCCAGAAATAATTTATCCATGAGCCCTGAACCGGTAATAATCAGATATGTTGGTTTAGCTTGTCAGTGTGAATTAAATCTAAGTATTTATTTGTATTTTTAACCGATTTAAAACTGAAAGTAAATTCCGGTAATTGCACCTGTAGGGGCGCTATTTCTCTCAGACAATGGAAGTCTGAAGCACATATACTAAAACAGAGGGACAGAGTGAGATGAGATGTCTGACAGTTATTTAATTTTCTGTTATCCATACAGTGTTGTAAAGTCGTGAAACTATCCATATGTACTCAGAATGACTTTTTTTCTGTATGAAAAAAGGTTTTGAAGTGTTTGGAATTAAAAAATGCAGGACAATTAATAATTCCATTTTTACTGTCATTTAAAAAAATCACCACGACAAAACCGTTCAAGCTATCCAAAATCCATTGGCAATTTAAGTTGTTTAAAATGTTTTGGCATCATGTAGACAAAGTTTGGTGAGTATAGTGTTACTCTCCTCTGAGCAGTATGCATTAATTCACAGCTAAATGTAAAAAAAAATCCACATTCAAATCAAAATAGCTCACTTCCTGTTGATCGTAGCTGATGACTGTGAATTAGAAAGTTGTCCGTCTTGAAAAGAACAATTTATGTACCAAGTTTGGTGTCTGTAGCTAAAACTAACCCCCCCACTTTTGACAAAAGGTGGCGCTATAGAGTGCCTCCTTCACGCCCTTTTAAAAGCTTTTGCCATTGTCTAGCTATCACTATTACTGATATGTGTTTTGAGTTTCATGTAAATCTGAGCTTGTTGTCTGCCTCAAACTCATCATAACAGAACATTCAAGTTTGACACGTTGTCATGGCAACACTATATCAGATATCAATATCCCCACAACAGATTTACATCGGCCATGTTTTGTCATTATTCTGATGAAGTTTTAAGTAAATCGAGTAAAAATAAGATGCTGAATTCAAAGCATTTGGAAAATGACACACTTCCTGCGGCCAGTTGGTGGCGCTATAACGTTGACTCTTAATAGTCACATATATACAATCGGTATCATACAACGAACAAACCCATGAAGTTTGATCAAATTCAGGAAATGTATGTGGATGTTATTAGACATTTCCTGTTTCTCATTTCTCGCCATAAGTTCCACGCCTCGCCACGGGCAAACCGTTCGAGATATCAAAAATCCCCTCGCAATTTTTCATCCTCAATGTCTTGAGATCATGTTCACCGAGTTTCGTGGCGAACGGGTTGAAAACCTCAGAGGAGTATTTCAAATTCCAGAGCATGCTTTTTTTAAACAGCCCTGAATAGCTGACTTCCTGTTGGGCGGAGCCTAGGACATAAAGTGTGAAAGTTGTTCGGCTCAATGAGATCTATAAGTGTACCGAGTTTCATATAAATACATGCAAGTGTGTGTGAGCTATGGTTCAAGATTTCTGACTGTGTTCCAGGGGGCGCTGTAGAGCCCCTGTGCCACGCCCGGGTCCAAGCCTCTGCGGCATCCTGATGGCCGCAGATTCCAATGTGTGTGCCAATTTTCAAGAGTTTTTGAGCATGTTAAGGCCCCCAAAACCCCCCGGAAGGTTTAATAAAAAATAAAAAAAATAATAATAAGAATAATCCTTAGAAGAACAATAGGGCTCTTCGCCCCTTCGGGCTTGAGCCCTAATAATAATAATAATTAAAGCTGCAAGCAGCGATGAACGGGCCCTCGCACCCGGGCTCACCGGCAGCGAGTGGCTTTAGTTAATAGGTGAACGGTGAGAAATATGCGTTGAAACTCATAAATATAAGTAGAATATATCAATGTTTATTCCATATATGTGCCAATCTTCCTGTTGCCAGCAGGTGGCGCTATCATTATAGTGGAATATTGGCCTTCAGATGTGTTCAGGGCAGAACTTTTGTCGAACATGTGAGGTTTGGGGAGGATTGGACATTTTATGCCTGAGTTACAACAACATCCTATTTCATGGCGAAACATCGAAATTTGTCAGGCCGCCATGGACACGCCCTTTAACGAAACCTCAAGATCTTCGCAATTTAAGATCGCAAAAGGCTTTAGATTGCACTGACCAAGTTTGGTGTTGATCTGAATAAATCTCTAGGAGGAGTTCGTTAAAGTCCAACCCCTGAAAATGGCAAAAACAACACTAATTTTGCAGAGAAAATTCTAAATAGCTGACTTCCTGTTGGGATTCGGATTTCGTACCAAGAGACTTTTTCGTAGATATTGTTACATGTGTGTACCGATTTCTGTACATGTATGTGAAACACAGCTCGAGGCGCACTCCGTTTAAAGTGTATACGCACTCCGTTGAAAGTGTATAGGTGGCGCTATCGAGCCATTTTGTCACACTCTATGGAATATTGGCCTTCAGATCTGTTTAGGCCAGGACCCTTATCACACAAGTGAAGTTTGGGCAAGATCGGACATTTTATGCCTGAGTTATAACATCTTTTATTCACATAGCGAGACATCGAACTTCATCACGGCGCCATGGACACACCTTTTAACAAAAACTCAACATCTTCACAACTAAACATCACACAGGTCTTTAGATTAGACTGACCACAAAAAAGACATTGATGTCATAAAATTTCTAGGAGTAGTTTGTCGCAGGGTAAAATATGTAACTTCCTGTTGCCAATAGGTGGCGCTATGACTATAATTGAATATTGGCATGTAGATCTGTTCAGGTCAAGAGTCTTATCCAACATGTGAAGTTTGGGGCAGATTGGACATTGTATGTCTGAGTTACAGCAACTTTCTTTTTCATGGCGAAACATCGAAATTTGTCAGGCCGCCATGGACCCGCCCTTTAACGAAACCTCAAGTCCTTCGCAATTTATTATCCCAAAGGGCTTTAGATTACACTGACCAAGTTTGGTGTTGATCTGAATAAATCTCTAGGAGGAGTTTGTTAAAGTACAACCCCTGAAAATGGCAAAAACACCACCAATTTTGAAGGGAAAATTCAAAATAACCGACTTCCTGTTGGGATTTGGATTTCGTACCAAGAGACTTTTTTGTAGGTATTGGAGTGTTACATGTGTGTACCAATTTTTGTACATGTACGTGAAACATAGCTCGAGGCGCACTCCTTTGAAAGTGTATAGGTGGCGCTATAGAGCCATTCTGCCACACCCGGTGGAATATTGGCCTGCAGATCTGTTCAGGCCAGGACTCTTATCACACATGTGAAGTTTGGGGAAGATCGGACATTTTATGCCTGAGTTATAACATCTTTTATTCCCATGGCGAGACATCGAACTTCGTCGCGGCGCCATGAACAAGCCTTTTAACGAAAACTCAAGATCTTCACAACTGAACATCGCACAGGCCTTTAGATTAGACTGACCACAAAAAAGACATTGATGTCATAAAATTTCTAGGAATAGTTCGTCGCAGCGTAAAATATGTCACTTCCTGTTGCCAATAGGTGGCGCTATGACTATAACTGAATATGGGCATGTCAATCTGTTCAGCTTCGGAGTCTCATCAAACATGTGAAGTTTGGGGCAGATTGGTCATTGTATGTGTGAGTTATAGCAACTTCATTTTTCATGGCGAATCATCGAAATTCGCCAGGCCGCCACGGACACGCCCTTCAACGAAAACTCAAGATCTTCGCAATTTAACATCGCAAAGGCCTTTAGATTAGGCATACCAAATTTGGTGTTGATTTGAAGAACTCTCTAGGAGGAGTTCGTTAAAATACAACACATGGAAATGACCAAAATTACACAAAATATGCTCATAATATTAAAAATAACCGACTTCCTGTTGGGTTTAGAATTTCGCTCCAAGAGTCTTTTTTGTAGGTATTGGTGTGTTACATATGTGTGCCAATTTTCGTGCATGTACGTGAAACATAGCTGGAAGGCTGTTGATTTTCTTGGTATAGGTGGTGCTGTCGAGCCATTTGGCCACACCCTCTTCTGAATCCTATATCAGACGAAAATTTTCACCAGGTTTGACGCGTGTGCAAAGTTTCATGACTTTTTGAGCATGTTAAAGCCCTCAAAAATGCGATTCATTCGGGAGAAGAAGAAGAAGAAGAAGAATAATAATAATAATAATAATAATAATAATAATAAACAAAGCAGATACAAGAGGGTCCTCACACCATCGGTGCTCGGGCCCTAATAATAAACGGAGCAATTCCAAGAGGGTCCTCACACCATCGGTGCTCGGGCCCTAATAATAAGAATAATCCTTAGGGGAACAATAGGGCTCTTCGCCCCTTCGGGCTTGAGCCCTAATAATCCTTAGAAGAACAATAGGGCTCTTCGCCCCTTCGGGCTTGAGCCCTAATAATAATAAGAATAATCCTTAGGGGAACAATAGGGCTCTTCGCCCCTTCGGGCTTGAGCCCTAATAATAATAATAATAATAATAATCCTAAGGAAAACAATAGGGCTCTCGCCCTCCAGATATTTCTTAAGCTGTAATGAAAACAGCACAATTAGCAACAACAACAAAAAAATAACAATTTAAAATAATATTTTTTTCTGGTGATTAAAGAGATGTTTAAGTCCCTCTCTCTCTCCCTGTCTTGTCTGCCACTCACCTCACACCTCACACCTCTCCCCCACTCACACTCACACACACACACACACACACACACACAGTCAGCACACATACATTCCTCAAACAGAGGGACAGAGTGAGTTGAGATATCTGACAGTTTTTTAATTTTCTTTTAATCATACAGTGCTGTAAAGTCATGAAACTATGCATATTTCCTCAGAATCACTGGTTTTCTAAATGAAAAATGTTTTTTAAAGGTTTGGAAGCTGCAATTTTTAAAATACAAGACGATTAATGTTTCACTTTTTACTGTTATTTCAAAAAATCACCACGACAAAATCGTTCAAGCTATCCAAAATTCATTCGCAATTTAAGTTCCTCAATGTTTTTTCTTAATGTAGACCAAGTTTGGTGTGTATAGTGTACTTCCCCTGGGAGGAGTATGCATTAATTCACAAAAGAAAATTCCCAAAAATCCATATTCAAGTCAAAATAGCCAAAATAGCTAACCCCTAACCCTCGCCCTCCAGGCTTGAGCCCTAATAATAAAAAATAATCCTAAGGAAAACAATAGGGCTCTCGCCCTCCAGGCTTGAGCCCTAATAATAATAAGAATAATCCTTAGAAGAACAATAGGGCTCTTCGCCCCTTCGGGCTTGAGCCCTAAATATAGGCATAACATATGAAAATATAGACATTTTGCATATTAATCCATGTAGCCCACCCCCCTAAAATAGGCTACCACTTTTAATGCTCCGATGCAAAGTAAACCACAAATTCTTTTGAATAATATAACAAATAATTCATGTTATATAAATAATACTGCATTCCTTTTAAATGTGTCAAATCTATAATATGGTTAAATGCCATTTAGTTTAGAGAAAAAAATAAGCACAGGCTCAGGTTTGACATTTATCCTGCTTGAAATTGTTCTAAGAAATGTGCATGACTTCATTAGTACCAAACTTTGATCTGTGAATATTAAATATGAAATATATAAAATATTTTAACTGTAGTGTTTTTCTCTCATTTTCCCTGACTGAAGCCGTTAAATGTAACACATCAGCGAGGCAAAACTGACGTCTATTTGCAAAAATGTGCTTTGATGCGCTTGATTGATAACTTAAAAGTGTTGGTTAAAGCGCCACTCAGTGGTCAAAAGCTGCAAATGCACTTCATAGACGCGGCGGTGGTAGAACCGGCATTTTGGATGGCCACCTACTGTAGTTCGTTCTCTTTCATTAAGCGGTCAAATTTATAACAGAATTTTTTTTTTTTTTTTTCAAAAAATACAAAAATAAACAATTTAAAAAAACAAATGTTATTACCTTAATGCTGGAAAGACCTTAATTTCATTTATTATTATTTTTTAAACTAGCCTATCAAGCATCTAACATCCACTCTGCATTAAGCACTGTACAGATTAAAACTGTCAACTCCGCAGTGAGTCTCATGGACGTAGGAGAGAGCAAGTGTAAATATTTTTTGTAGTCTATATTTCCATCTCGTTATGCCGCTGGTTTAGTTTTATTTTTTATTTTTATTTTTAAATAGAGCAGGCACCAGACATGAGAGTTGTCGTGCATTCCCTGCTACGGTAAAAGTGTGTCTAAACTTGAAGACATCACACCACAGTGTCAAATCATCTGAACGCAGTATCAGTACATTTCTTCATAATTAGAACGAGTATCAGTTTACTGATGGGGATCATGTCACATCACACCGTGTCAGTGTAGACAATTTTGACGCAATGCATTTTGTTTAAAGCACTATATAAATAAAGGTGATTGATTGATTGACAACATCCCTGGTTTCTATTGTCTTTTGTAGGACCGCATCACTCATGTCCGGTGTAGAGCTGGTGTGATTTTATTAATGAGTTATGTTACAGCCCTGCTTGTTTTTATGTTTTTATTAAATATCTGTATTGACTGCATGGTAATATCATCCTATTATTTACTGCCATGTGAGCCACAAAAGTAAAGCTTGGCGAGCCAAGCAACGAGCATTGCTGCAGTTTGCTTTTTGCTGTTGCAGTCGTCTTCATTTCGTAGAGTGAAACATCTGTCTCACTCGGCAGCAGAGTCTGTGAGCGGAGTGGAGCACCAACAACTTCCCAACTGCACTCAGAGCATAATCACTCCGTTCAGCGCTCACGGATAGCAGAATCACCGCTTCGCCTTCACTCCGTGGATAAAGTATTTCAGTATGTTTGAAATGTTATGTTCATAACGTAGTCAAAAATAAATAGATAGATAAAAAATCAATAAAATAAAATAAAATAAAAGGAGAGTTTCAAAGTGGTTTAGGCTATTGTGTGTAAACTTTTTTTCCCTACCACATGCCAAACTAATAACATTGTAAGCATCTATAATTGCTCCTTTCTGCTGTGCAAATTTTGTTTGTGATGGAAATAACAGTACATTTTCATCAGTTATCTTAACTAAACAGATTGATACATTTCTTACAGATTTCAAAATCATTCAAAACCAGATACTGATAATGTAGTAGCACTGTAAGATTACCTTTGTCTGAATGCATTACGAAAGTGTTTGTGTGTGAATCTGCTGTATATGTTTACAGCCGCATTTTAATCCAGGTGTGTAAAATGGCTAGTGCAAGATTTGTGATGGGAGTTTGAGGCTGAGTGCAGATGTGCAGCATTTACTCTTGTTTGGTTTTATTTTGGATAACTGCATGTAAAAAAATGAATATGCAAAATTTGAATTAATATTCATATTCAAGTGTTTGTGTGAAAATTAATGATATGAATATGTGTGCGTGAGCCACCTGCGAGACCAAACAGCTGAAACAGAAAATACTCAAATTTGGGTCACACAGTAAAAGGCATAATGAAAACATTAAGCTTTTATTTTTGAATGGATAATATATATATATATATATATATATATATATATATGTATATGTATGTGTGTGTGTGTGTGTGTGTGCGTGTGTGTGTGTGTGTGTGTGTGTGCGTGTGTGTGTGTGTGTGTGTGTGTGTGTGTAGGCCTTATATTTAATGACTGTTTAATAACAATAGCATGCATAAGATCCTTTTTTTGTAAAGGTCTTTCTTTTAATTTTTGATGAGTAGACTGTAGCCTATGTTTTGAAATGAACTTACTGTAAATCTTTTAAATGTTTTTTAAAGATGTTAAAATGTTAAATCATAATGTTATTGTTGTTGTACTTCCTCCTTTTATCTAATTTTACTATTACATTCATTTCACAATCTGTCCCTTTGCACCACCTGGCGGCAGTTTTGCGAATCTTTTTCACATGCGACTGACCTGCAGTTAACAACGTGACCCTGCGGCAGCGGTACACACAGCAGTATGACCCATTCTGGTTGTCTACCTACTGTATGTGACTTACCTCTATGAGGAATGGATGGTCTTTGCACACTTCCTCTAGTGTAACATTTACAACATCACTGAGGACACGATTTTTGGGCAAGAAGTATGCTCTGTGGTTATATCGTTTGGCATCCAGCTTTAATATATAGCTAATGCTTCCACTCATATCTGGAAATATCATTAAGTACTATTTTATGTTATTTGCATTAAAACATTTTTAAAATAAAACAAAATATGTCATTAAATTGGGGAAACCTGTTATAGCATGTTTGTATCCACTCATGTTGAAGCATACTGTCAAGGTGTTTTCCAGTGGCTTGGTGCAGTTTGTTTGACTGGTTGAGATTTTTGATGGGCTGTATGTTACTTTCACATCGACAAGCATTATGGGTCTAGATCTGTTTGTTTTAGAAATGTACACATTATACACTTGCAAAACATAACAAATAAATAGATCAGATTGGTCTCTCTATGTTTCTACCTGTGAATTCAGTGGATCTTTACTTGTAATTAATCAGTTTATTCTATTAAATAGAATAAGTGTGTGAATTTACTGAAGTCGCAGGACGAACACTGTACCTAAGAAGCACAACAGCTCCTTTTGATCCAACAGCAATGTCTGGTAGACTGTCTCCACTGTGATCTAAGGAGGACTGACTCAGAGCTTGTCCAAAAAACTGTAAACCTGAGCGTACAGATGATCCAGTAATTCTCTAAAACCACACACAAAATAACAGAACAGAGAAACTGCTAATAATCTTCAAAAATAAGTGGTTTAACGTGGCAGTCAACAAAAGGATAAACATGAAACTCAAGGAACAACACTAAGTACTAAAATACACAGACCTGAGAATATGTGGGATTTATTTGATCTACTCCTCCATTGAAGATATAGATGGTGCCCTGTCTGTCCTCCTCTAAAGGAGCTCCAATCAGCACATCCCTGAAACCATCACCATTCAGATCTGCTGGACTGGCCAGAGAAGAGCCAAATCGACCCCTGTGACCTGCCATTCCCATCAGCGCCACAGAGAAAGTGAAGTATGGCTACAAAAAGAAAAAAAAAAAAAACACAAGGGTATAAAGGGTATGAGTATAACATTAAAGAAAAACGTCTAAGGTTACATATGTAACCCTGGTTCCTCGAAGGAACGAGACGCTGCATCGAAAACGAATGGGGAACACGTCCAGCATGACGTCTCTGAATAACGTGTATAATCAGTCAAATTTTAAGGGTGAGACGTCATAGGCGGGTGATGTCAGAGACCAGGAAGCATAAAAGCTTGAGCGGCGAAGCCAGTAATCATCCTCAGAGTAAGAAGCAAGCGCCGGCCAGAGATGCCGGAAGTCTGGCACTGCGACGCAGCATCTCTTTCCTTCGAGGAACCAGGGTTACATACGTAACCTTAGACGTTCCTCTTCAGGAACTCGAGCTGCGTATGGGGAACGAGAATGCCCACGCCTCCAGACTTTCAAATCTCTGCCTAGTGTGAAAGAGCACAGCTAAAGCAAGAGCAGGAGAAGAAGCCTGCGAAAATCGGGGACAACCCGTTCAATGGCCAAACTTCAGAAGGAGGGAGTCTTGACCCCCAGGAGAGGCTTAGGATAGCATCCTGATCACCGCTTAGCATAAGCTTCTTCTGGCCGGAGGCCTCTGCCTCAGCACACCATGGAGGAAACATGTAACCAGAAGGTTTCTGCCCACTGACTGGCCACTGAAAGGGGCATGGTAGGCCACCATTGCCACCACGTAGACCTTCAGGATGGAGTGGGTCAACCCTGCATAGAGCCTGCAGGAACTCCAGCACCATCCGGGCAGTTAACTGGGTCGAGCTGGCGGTCTCCACACCAAGAAGTGAAAAGCCTTCACTTCAAGGCATACAGTTTCCTCATTGAGGGAGCTCTGGATTGGAGAACGATCTTACAACCTCGGTTGTACAACCCCTTGGTCTTGAGCCACCACTGTAGGGGTCTCATGTACAGCAGGCCAATAGTATTCACGTTGGACGCAGCTGACATCAGACCCAGCAATCTCTGTGACTGCTTGACAGCGAGTGACCGGCCTTCTCTCACTCTCGCGACTGAAGTGAGGATCGACTCGATCCGAGCAGGTGACATTCGTGCCTGCATCATGGTCGAATCCCACACCATGCGCAGATAAGTGGTTCTCTGAACTGGAGAAAGCACACTTTCTTGGCGTTAAGTCTTAACCCCAGCTCTTTCATGTGAGCGAGAACGACACCTCGATGCCAAACCGTCATCTGCTCAGATTGAGCGGATATCAACCAATCGTCAATGTGGTTTGAGTCGTGAAAATGTGGGGTGAGAGTGCAAGGCCAGTGGAAGATCCCTTTTGGTAGGCTTTTGCCCCCAAAAGCAAACCTCAGGAACTTCCAATGAAGGATGGAGATAAGTGCATCTTTTGATAGATCGTGACACACCAGTCCTCGTGCTAAACCTCAGTCCCCTGACTGAGCGGTTCAAAAAGCACAGATCTAGAAATGGACACAACACCTCATCCTTCCTCGGAACAGTGAAGTACCGGCTGTAGGACCCGGACTCTGCAACCCAAGGAGGGACCACCTCGATGGTCTCCGTCCTAAGAGAGAGTCTATTTCTGTTCCATTACCAGAGCCTTCTTGGGGCCCACCAGAACTGGATTCTGTGGCCTCTCACTACAGTGTGCAGGACCCACTGAGACACATTTCGCAGTAGTTTTCATGCTGCAAAATAGTCTACTAAGGGAATCAGCCTCTCAAGACCGATCTCTGGTGGCATCAGAGCAATTAGCTCGGTGCCCTGAAGTGGCACACCCACAAGAGTTGGCCGAACTAGCTGCTCTGGAAACCTCCCAGGAGTTCGCGAGCCTCTTAGCACCTCTACGATTTCGGGCGGTAACAGAGAAGTGCTCGCTGGAGACCGCTGCACCCTGGAACACCAGCAGGGTTGGCAGATCGATCTCCTGAGGGCACTGAGGAGAGACGGGCACCGTGTAATGTGGTGTACACCACTCTTCCCCAGAGGGAGCTGCCCCTCAAAACGTCCTAGGCCTAGGCGTCAGGACATTATAATGAAGGCTATCCAGTGAAAACAACGGTCTGTAGAACTGCTTTCCACTAGAAGCCTTCGGCCTGGGAACGCCACTCTGACTCTTGCGTCTGCGGAGTACAAAATTGACACCCCTGGCCCAAGGGGCTGGGACACGGTTGGGACTGCTCCGCCCAGCAGCCCCTGACCGCCTCAACCTCCTCAGAGGAAGAGTAGTACACACGTGTTCTCACACAAGAAATTACATCCCTAGAGCCCCTGTAAATCTAACTTCACATAGTCAGATAAAGATGTCATTTTATTCCTTCGAATTAAATGTAGTCAGCAACCAGACTAGTCAACACGGTCTGGTGTAGAAAAAAAACTCACATAAAAATGAAACAATGTAATACACGCGTTGCCTCGGCAGCTCGCATGTCTCATATATATATATATATATATATATATATATATATATATATATATATATATATATATATATATATATCATTTTTTTTTTTTTTTTATGCTACTCAGTCACACAAACAACATCAATCTCCTCAGAGAAAGATGGATGCTGCAGCTAGCTCTGCCTCCGAGGATGAGGAAACCGCAGTGCTGGTTTCCAAATTTCGAGAACGAGCTCTAGTTCTAGTGAACACGGGTGGAGATCGGATGAGCCGTCGCGAGAGCTGACTGCGCGAGCTCCACTCTTAATTAATGATGCTTATATTAAAATTATGCATAATATGCTTGTGACTGGTGCATGTGCAACTGGCGAGCTCATCGACGCCTTTCCAAATCAATCTCCTCAGAGAAAGACAGGCAGCGCGTCGCGCCCTCTCATCGGGGAGAAAGTACCGCAAATGCGGGCTTCCGACCCCCGAGAGCGGGCACCGGATCTGATGGCTAAGAAAGAAGATCGGGACTTGCCCGTCTTACATTCCTTCCAGCAGATGCAAAAACGAATCCCGCAAGCACAACCACCACTCCGCCTCGGCGAAAGCAGGGCTGGCACCGCGAGAAACACCAGTGAAAGCTCTCTCCTCAAAGAGAGCCTTCTGAGAGTGAATCAAAGGCTCGCATCGCAGTCGTCAACTCCCTCGTGAGCTGACAATACGCGCTTCACTCTCAAGCAGACAACACATGAGCTGCGTGTGTCCATACCTTTTTGGGGGGGGGGGGGGGGGGGGGGCAGGTAAAACACACAGCCTGAACACTGCCTGCTCTCGCCCAAAGCTTCTCTTGATTGAAGCTTTGACAATGGAGTTTATCAGTGGAAAAACGACACTAAATATGACTCACAAACAGATAGCGACTGACACAGACACACAGAGCAGATTACCGGCTACGCCGCTCATGCTTTTATGCTTTTATGCTGGTCTTTGACGTCACCCGCCTATGACGTCTCGCCCCTTACAATCGGACTGCTTATACATGTTATTCAGAGACGACACGCTGGACACGTTCCCCATTCCTTTTTCGACGCAGCTCGAGTTCCTGAAGAGGAAGTAGGATTGGTATTTTACCCTATACCTGCCGAGAGTAAAAGTACACAAAAACTCTGCCTTCAGAATGAGAGTCTACGTAGGTTGGTGCGGATATTAATAGTAGATCTGTTTTTGTGTCAGAGTTCAGATCAACCACACAGACCTCGGCTCCAAAGTATGATCCAATCTGAGGCTGAGAAAGAAGAAAAAAAAAATCTGTTCAAAATTAAATCCTCTGCCAACTAAACTGTAGCCTTTGACTTGTTTTCTGTAGTGCTGATTTATTGCTTAAATAGGCTTATTTTTTGAAGGGCTGCTTATAGCTGAACTAAGCTTATTTCATAATTGATGAATTTTACAGTTATTGAGCTGAACTGAATCAACACCAAACTGTCTTTAATTTAGGTACATTTATCAGGAATCATCATTAAGTAACTAAATATAATTTCTGGTCTTTGAATCTATGTGTATATTCAGAAGTATTTCTAGATCATTGATACTGGTGTACAAAAGCAGAAAATATTATATAAGAGTACAATAACGTTACTTTTGGAAAATAACATATACTGTATTTGTTGAAATATTTATATGTACCTTGGGTGAATCCACCAGCAGGTTGGTTGCATTATTTCCAATTATTGAAATCATCACTTGTCCTTTATGCCTGTATCTTGGTGCTCCCAAAATGACAAGCCTCTTTTTAGACCGTGTTGCTATTGTCATTGAATAACCTGATACACTCAGAAATAAAAAATAGTCATTACTTACCCTCACAATACCATCGGTCACAACATGCTTTCCTTACATGTGTAAATATTGTACTCAGAATTAGTTTTCTGTGTTTCACAGATAAATACATTTATAAGGATTTGGAAATGAATATATGCTAATTTAGTCTGGGGGGTCTGCAGGATTTTATTATTATTATTAGATAAAAAAATTATATCTATCCTCAATAAACTTAAGGCCAGTTTGAGGTTTTTCTCACCAAAATAACTATCTTCCTCACTTCCCACTTGGAAGTCTGATGAATGGCCATAGTGTTGGGACTGATAGTGTTCCTGATATCCACCCTTCCCCTGGAAAGCTCCGACAGAACTCACGATCAGGCTTTCCTGAACAAATAGGTTTGAATCTGTTGGTTTTCTTTCTCTCTTCACCACTTTTCATGATGTCTGGTTGCCTTAAACTAAGGATTTCTTAGTTTAACTACAGTTGATTAATAAATAATGGCCAGTAAAGATAGTTATCAAATGCTTGCAAAGTGAGTTACATTGGATGTAAACACGGCAGTAAATCCATCCTGAGCAAACTCCATTGTGGCAGAACTGCCAGTGGACTGGACACCTGAAATAATATATTGGGGAAAAATTATATAAAAGAAGTTAAAACGATCTAACATAATATCATAAGCAATATTGTGTTGACTGTTGACTGTGCTGTTATGATATTAGCATTGCTGTGATTTGAAAGGTGAAGTTTTTTGTTAGTTTGTTTTTTTGTATGGAACTCATGCAACACTGACTGTCAAATCCATTTTCATTGTTTCCCTCATCTACACCTTTATTGTGTTCTTTGTTCTTATTTGTCATTTTACCTTCAATAGCAATGTTTTCTTCCAGTTGTTCACGGATGCTGTCCAATGCGTCAAAGTCAGTCACATTGAACACATACTTAGCAAGAGGAGCAGATGCAATAACATGTAACTGCTGCTTTGTTTCGGCATCATCAAAAGCTTCACCGATCTTTGGGATTTGAAAAGACTAGATGGGTCATTTTGGGACATTAAAAAATGTAATCCTATTATATCTTGTTAAATGCAAAGATAAAAAGGTAAAAAAAAGTTTGTGCAAAGACAAAAACACAATGAAAGTACAATAAAAGAATGTTAGATGTTTATAAACTGAAACAACTAATTCAATGAAAAAACTGATTCAAAAGAGTGACTTGTTGACAACTTGGACACTCTATTTAGAGGACTACATTAATTCTACTTTTTGTATTTTTGTTTTCCATCCCTTTTGATGCTTGCAGTCCTTTAGTTGAAGAAAACATGGATCTTACGCCAATAGCAAATCTGATAATATTCTTCTTTTCTGCCTTTTCAACAGCACCTCTGAGATAAGGTTCATCATTTGATCTACCATCAGTAATAACAATTAGGATTTTAATTGCTGATTGCCTCGCCCCTCCTTCAGTTACGAAGAGCTCATCCCTGTACAGTGGAAATAAGAAAAGCATCATAAACAGTGTTGAAATAAGCTATTAGAAATCACATAATTGTTTGTGTGATTTACTGCTTATGGGTGTTGCAGTTTCAAACTCAGATAAACAATTAGTTTTTATCCAGATCAGCCAAACAACCCATTAAATAAATAGTTTATTCAAAATAAAAATAAACTGCAAATTTGCTCAGCCTTAGGCCATGTAGATGAGATTCTGAACAATAGATCAGGAGTGCATCGATCTGATAATCGGGATTGGTATCGGCTCCGATACTGGCATTTTATGCGGATCAGGTATCGGTCAGACGAGACCGATCCAAAGCCGATTCTGTGTGCATACTTTGTGTTATCGTTGAGCTCCACGAAAGGCACAACAAAAAATTATAAAGCACCAAAACATTTTTGTGCACATATTTCAAGTGTTCTGAAGCTGTTCCATATTTCAGTGTGAGGTACAAATTAATATTGAAGTAATTAAATTCAAGTTCACATAAACTCTTCTTTCTGCTGCGGCTATCTGTCATTTTCCATTCAGCAATCAAACTGTGTGTAGCGTTCGTTACTACAGTAATAACGATGAAACTCTCTTCAAGAGCGCACAGTAACTGAGGTTTAAAACGGTTCAAAGAAAAGGCTTAATTAACTAATGCACTGAATTAATACACTAAGTATCAATCTCTTCCATTTTTACTAGTGATATCCGGTTTGTGAATGAATCTTTTTATGTAGCCAGTTCTGTAGTGAACAAGCTGAACCAGTTCATCAAATCGAACTGAATCGGTCGAAATGGTTCGCTTCTCCATTAAGAATTTATCCACAAATTACTCAAATTATTCACTTTCTTAATGTGGCTGACACTCTCTCGCAGTCAAAATTAACCAATATCCAGGAGTAATTAATTTACTGAAACAGTACACTGACTGACAATAAAGTTTAATTTAATCTAAAAAGAGAGAACTGAACATAAACATGAGCAGAGCATCATGTGTGTACTAACTTTTCTATACAGGCTCATAGGGCTGTGCAGTCTGCACAGTGACTCCATGTTGTTTCAAGTTCATCATTCTGCAAACAGGATGCACATAATCACGCTCTGCCACTCTGTATCGGCAACTTCAGTATTATAATAATTTTCTGCAAAATCAAAGATTATTAATAGTCTTTCTTGTTCTGTCCTAACTATCATATGTTGCTGCCTTTATTACTGTGCTATACATTTAAAATAAATGTCTTTTATATTTCTATATAAATGTATATGTGTAATATTTTACCATATTTTAGACTTATTCACTTTTATTTGTAGATAATATCACTAGATTTGATTCACTAGATTGGATTATTGATCACTTACATTTGAAATTAATGTGTACCTGGGATTTTTCTAAACTCTAGAGTATCTTTTGCTGTTGAATTATCCACTAATATAGTTTTTAATAGTATTTCTGTCAAATATTATGATTATATATTTTATTTGATATTGTTCATTTGAATGAAGTTGTTTATATTAAGTAAATTGTGTTTAACACACAAACGAGTGATGATCAGGTCAACACAGAAGTATAGAAATTCTAAACTGATTAAGAAAACTGTCCTGGTATTGGATTGGATGGGTATCGGCAGATTCTCAGAATTTTCTGTATTGGATCGGTTCAGAAAAAAAAAATCATTGCATCCCTATAACAGATCTGGATAAAACTGCATTCCATCACTTGCTCAGCAGTAGATGCTCTGCAATGAATGGTTGCCAAACAGCAAATAAAACCATTGCAATAATCCACAAGTAATCCACAGCACTCCAGTCCATCAGTTAACAGCTTGAGAAGACTAAAGCTGAAATAAATCAATTTTTAAGACGTCAGTGAATAAGTGCATCTTCTGTTGTTTCTCAAATCAAAATCTGCCAATATATTTGTTTAGAGCTGTTTGGACTCTGGTTGACCAGATTTCCTTCCTGATTCAGACAGGGCACATTTTTCACCGGAGGAAGCAATCTTTTTGATATAGGACTTATATTTCAGCCAGAAGCAACACTTTACAGTTAAATTTGTTTCTTATAAACATGCAGGTTTCTGCTTCTTAAAATGTTGACAGATGGACTAGACAGGAGTTCATTACTTGTGGATGATTGTGCTGTTTCTATCCGCTGTTTGGACTCTCATTCTGATTGCACCCATTCACTGCATATGATGCATTGCTGAGACTGCGATGCAATGACACATTTCTCCAAATCTCATCTACATTTTTGATGGCCTCAAGATTTTCTGCTAATTTTAATTTTTGGGTTAACTATTCCTTTAATTTCCTACAAAGATTTAGAAGAACTGAAAGTCTGATTTGGATCAAATAAAATACAGTTTGCATAAATACATTCTGAAGTGGCATTTTAAGATACTCTATAATGATAACATTAGAAGTTACATACACAAGTTTATTTATAGCCTTTGCACTGTAGGTCAATCCTTTTTGCTGTTCAATGCCACCTATTATTGTCCTCCATGAATCAATGTCATTGACTGCTTCGAACTTGGAGTGAATTTCAAAACCAGTGGAGAACTGTGCGATGGCAAACTATACAAGAAGAACACATACATCTATACATTACATGTTAGTCAAACAAGCTGCTTCTGTCTAAATTGGTGATGGCCTGCAATGTGAACTACACTTTTTTTATCAGCATCTAAATGTAAAAATTGGCCATATGGACTCCTACCTGAGAACTGCAGTCGGAAAAACTCTGGATTATTGTTATGACAAAAGTTTTCATTTTAACAAAATCTACTTCTTCTACACTCCCAGAGCCATCTATTAGAAAAGCGATGTCTATTTTTAGAGGGCAGCCTGTGAAGGAAGTGTGTAGGAAAACAGGCATACAATTTGATTATCAATCAGCAATACAAAGAAAAATCTAGGTAATTCTTAATTTTACTTACTTCTTAAAGCACTTGGTATAGGTGCACTCACTGCATTGCTTCCGTTCACGATAAAACACATACCGTTGAGGGTAGTAAGCACTTTGCAGTCCTTAGGAATGGTTGGACCACAAACCTGAAGGAGATTCATTGTATTGAAGACATGTCAAACATTGTATCAATGTTGAAAGTACAAATCCCAGAATCCTGATTTAAAATCTTGCGATCTGTGCAACATCCAGCACAACATTTATATAAGGTATCTATATATGTATTTATTTGTGTTTTAGGATGAACATACAACATACCACTGAATTAGAAGATTGTATATCCTTAGTCATAGAAAGTCCAAGAGACATGTTAACAGCTTCAGAGGGCACTGTCATTGCATAAATAATTTAAACCGTTTAGATTTTACATGTAAAACAGACTGATCACTTGTACATTTGAAACATGAAAAACAAAATACCATTAATTGTCACTGGCAGGCAAGTTTCCTGTGAAATGCCACAGCTATAAACTTGTCCTCTTTTGTTATGGCTATATTGTACTAAAGGATCACTCACAAGAAAACTATAAAAAAGTAAAGGAAAACATGTTAGGTTTCAATTACATATTTTATGAATTGCGATGGTTGTACTGTAATGGTTGCTCACACAGCAAAAAAAAAAAAGTCTACAAAATAGTCTTAAATAAATTAATGAACATATATATATATACATATATATACATATATATACATATATATATATATATATATATATATATATATATATTTTAATTCTAAAATTATTTTTATCTCACCTAGATGTATCCACCTGTATCACTCTATAGCCAAAGCCAACATCATTGTTTCTTGTGAAGTACTTCCAAGACACAGGATCGATGTTGAATGTCAGCACTGAGTGAAATTCTGGATGACGAAAATTAAGACCATTATATCACACACACACACTATGTTTGTCTCGAGAGACAAACAGGCCTTTTTTGGTGCTATGTCAAAGCCTTAAATAAAAAAAAAAAAAAAAAAGATCAACACAAGTAAGCTGTGGGGTTTGCAGTTTGCCCCATCATTCAAAAACAACCTCTTGTAGCAGATTATTAAAATGGTTCTATGCAGAACCTAATCCTCATTTCAAGTGCTGTTTGAGGAACTCCATTTATTTAGCATGTAACAGTATAAAAAATTACCTTTTAATATTTATTATTGTATTTCTTCTGGCAATTGCTTAAAAATAGGTTTCTGGGTCAAATGCTTGAGGGCACTAATGCATGGTAGCTACCAGATATAAGCCAAAAAAAAAAAAAAAAAACATGAACAAGTCAGTTCAGTTTGGTAAAGGGAAACCTCATTGGTAACTTTTATGCTACCTGCTAGCTGTTGGAAGTCCGGTTTTGAGAACTTGTAGACTTTAAGCTCAGATGACTTTACATTATTGGATCAGCGCTATCGCACACTGTTTGTTAAATGGATGTGGTTGTATAATCCACTACTGTAACGACTGGTGAAAGGAGCAAGTGCGAGTAAATAGATATTTAATATAATGAAGGACACAGTACATGAAGACAGAAACACCGGTGATACTTGGCCGTGGATACACAGTCCGAGAAGATGCAGGTGAGTGGAGGGTCCGAAGTGTGGTGATGAGATGGCAGCAGCAGAGGGTGACACAGGAACTGCGGGGAAGCGAGCCGAGAGGTAAGTGATGAATCCAATGGTGAGATGAGATGAGATGAGTGGACGGGGTTCCGGGGAGACAAGAACATCCAATCGAAGAAACAACAAAGAGAGCAGAACATGAGACGAGGAATTGAAACAACGCTCTGACAAACACAAGACTTTAAACAGGGCAATATATAGGGAGGAGTAATGAGTGACAGCTGTTGCTGATGACAATTAGTGGAGACGCCCACAAGAAACAATCAGTGCTGACGCGTAGCACACAGACTTCAGCCATATAGTGAAAAACCCCGAGATCACAGCTTCCCAACCGTGACAGTACCCCCCCACTCTAGGAACGCCTCCTGGAGTTCCCAGAAGGGCCTACCTGCTGATTGTAATCATCAATAAGGGAGTGAGCCAGTATGTCCCTAGCAGGTACCCAACTCCTCTCCTCTGGACCGTAACCTTCCCAGTCCACCAAGTACTGGAATCCTAGTCCCCTCCGTCCTGAGTCCAGAATCCGATTTACCGAATAAGTTGTCCCCCCATCTATAAGACGCGGCGGTGGGGGAACCGGGGTAGGTGGATTAATGCGTGAATAAAACACGGGCTTAATTTTGGACGCATGGAAGGCGGGATGAATCCTCCTGTATGCCGGAAGACTAATGATCTTGGTGACAGGAAACGAGCCAATAAATTTTGGAGCTAATTTATTAGAAACGGAGCAGAGCGGAATGTTGTTAGTAGAAAGCCACACTTTTTGACCCACGACATATACGGGAGGCTTCGACCGGTGGCGATTGGCTTTGGCCTAAGTGCGCTCCCTCATCTGCAGCAGAGTTGTATAGCATTGCAGGCCATCACCAGAGTTGTAACAATTTGTATTGTAAAAAGCGCTATACAAATAAACTTGAATTGAATTGAATCTGGAGGTCGGTTAGATGACTTACCACTGGCGCAAACTGAGCAAGCCAAAAGCCATAAGTGGCCACCAGAATCATTGCTTAACTAAACCCTTGGTTCAGCTTATCCCTGGATGACAAGCAACATTAGAGCAGTGACCCCACTGAATAACCTCTGACCGTAACTCTTCCGGCACAAATAAACGATTCGGTGGGCATCCAGGGGGAGGCTTTACCCCTTCTAAAGCCGTCTTGACCTTCGATTCAACCTCCCATACGAGTGCTGAGATGACTATATTCTCAGGTAAAATACACTCGGGAGTCACCGGGCATTCGAAAGGATCAAAAAGATGTGGCAAAGAATCGGGTTTAATGTTTCAGCTCTCAGTAGTCAATACAAGGTCACAGAGAACCATCCTTCTTACCCACAAAAAGAATCCCTCCCATGCTGGAGAAGAGGAAGGGCGGATGAACCTCATTGCCAAGGAATCAGAAATTTATTTATCCATGGCCTCCCTGTCCGGAATAGAAAGAGAGTAAAGCTTGCCCTTAGGCGGAGACTTACCTGGAACTAAGGCTATGGCACAGTCAAAGGGGTGATGAGGAGGAAGAGGAGCTGCGCGGGACTTACTGAACACTTCCTTCAGGTCCAAGTACTCTGCGGGCACGTTTGATAAAACCATGGTCTCCTCCTGAAAGACAGAAACAGACAGAACAGGACAAGCAGAAACCAGACACGACTCATGACAACTTTCACTACACAAAGTGACGGTGTTGGAACCCCAGTCCACTCGTGGACTGTGTTTAACCTACCAGGGATGACCTAAAACAATGGAAGCGACAGGGGAGTCCATAAGGTAAAAGGATATATTCTCGGTGTGGTTTCCTGAGGTGAGCAGAGTTATGGGTTCAGTGGTGTTAGTGATGTGTGGCAGTTCCTGGCCATTGAGTGCGGTGACATGGATAGGACGAGACACGGGAAGGACAGGAAGGTTCAGGTGATGTGCAAGGACAGTGTCAATGATATTACCTTCGGCTCCAGAGTCCAGAAGGGTGTGACAGATGGGAGTATGGTTCTCCCACCGCAGTTTCACCGGAAGGAGAGTTGAAGATGTGGTTGAGGACTTCCCGGCGGAGATCCCACCCGATAGTACCCTCAAACTTACTACCAGGCTGGCTCTTTTACCGGGCATGAATGAAGGGAATGACCCAAGCCACCGCAATATGAACACAGTCCTTGGGACCTCCGCCTCTCTCTCTCCTTCCGGGATAGTCGAGCTCTACCCACCTGCATGGCATCGTGATCGTAGATGGGACCGACCATGTTCTCTCAACTCGAGTGACCCGTTCAGGAGAGTTGTGAAGGCGTGACGGACTGGTTTGTTTACCAAGACGATTAATCCGGGCATCCACAAGGAGCACCAAGTCGATCAGACCATTGAGAGTTGGGGGCAGCTCGAGGAGGTAGATCTCCATATGAACACAGTCGCCAGCCCATGCAGGAATCAATCCCACTGTGCCTCCTTCTTCCACTGGCATGCGGCCGCCAAGGTGCCGAACTGGATGGAGTAATCCGCCACCGACAAATTCCCTTGTCGGAGGTCTGATAGCTGGTGAGCAGCTTCCTTGCCGGCCGCGGCCCGATCGAATACCCTCTTCATCTACACGGAGAGGGCGTGGAATGAGGCGCAACACGGATGATGGTTCTCCCACACCACCGGCCCCCATAAGGTGGCTCTGCCAGAAAGCAGAGTGAGAGCAAAAACAACCTTGGACTCTTCCGTCGTGAAGGTGTGTGGTTGTAAAGCAAGGTGCATGGAACACTTGTTAATATAAGTTCGGCAAAAGTCAGGCTCACCGGAGTAACTCTCTGGTGCCGGAAGTAGCCGCTCTGGCCGGAAGTGGTCATGGGAGACCTCCAGGTGGGCTGGCAGCGCAGGCGGTGCGGGTGGAGCAGCGGGAGAAGTTAACTGATGGATCTGCTGGGTGAGCTCGGACACCAGCGGTTGGATCGCGCGTCCGGTGTTTACAATACTCTCCTGCTGCTGATTCATGCGGTTGACGCTGTGGTGGATGAAGTCGGAGAGTGTAGTGGTGCTCGCTGCTTCCATGTTTGGTCAGAGCGTTCTGTAACGACTGGTGAAAGGAGTGGCAGGAGGCAAGTGCGAGTAAATAGATATTTAATATAATGAAGGACACAGTACATGAAAACAGAAACACAGGTGATACTTTGCTGGGGATACACAGTTCGAGAAGATGCAGGTTAGTGGAGGGTACGAAGTGCGGTGATGAGATGGCAGCAGGAGAGGTATGACACAGGAACTGTGGGGAAGCGAGCCGAGAGGTAAGTGATGAATCCAACGGTGAGATTAGATGAGCAGACAGGGTTCCAGGGAGACAAGAACATCCAATTGAAGAAACAACAAAGAGAGCATAACATGAGACAAGGAACTGAAACAATGCTCTGACAAACACAAGACGTTAGACAGGGCAATATATAGGGAGGAGTAATGATTGACAGCTGTTGCTGATGACAATTAGCAGAGACACCCAGAAGAAACAATCATTGCTGACGCGTAACACACAAACATCACCCATATAGAGAAAAACCCAGAGATCAGGGTTTACCAACCATGACAACTACACATCTCTCAGAAACGAGAAGTAGGCTTCTGGGTGTTATCACGTTGTAGCATGGCAACAAACGCCATTGAATGACTTCACCTCATCTTCTTTCTGAATTGAGGCATTTATATCATTGAATCGCACACAAGCAACTTCAAGGATTTCAACTCATCTCATCACTCAGCACATCCAAAGACTGGTCATTGACGTTAAGTTTCATTTATTACTTTGTCACCTTCACACAGTGATAAAGACTGTTTCAGTATATTGGTTATTGCTGGAGGAATTAAATATATTATGCATTTATGGAATAAAAAGGGGAAAAGGAGTATTTGTTAAACTGAAGTGTTACCAGTCAAATTTCTGTTGAGCCTCATGGTAACACCTTAAAAATGCATAAACTAATGAGAAAGAAGACTCAGTCTTGTTTTAGCAGAATCTTACTTTAGTAATTTTCATAAAATATGGAGAATTCACAAAAATGGACTGACTGCAAGGAAAAAGCCTTGATGAGAATTTTCTCCACCAAGGATATCTAGTCAAATCTAGTAGCCCAAACAACATTACAATCAATCACATGGTTTAAGTCTGTGAAGTTTGTAAACTGTGCTGTGAAAATGCTTATATGTGGTACAATTAATGCAATAGCTGCAATGTAGAGTTTATGTAAGACCGAATTGTATAGATTTATTGTCTTCATGCTCGGAAAGTGGAAAAAGGGACAAACACCTGTTATGTTGGCACTGAAGGGAATGAGTTAGTTGGAGGAAGCCTGGAAGAAGGAAGCCGACGCTGCAATGGATCATTTCTTACATATGTTGTTGGAGCAAGAGTCGAGAGAGGCTGCGGCACGAGCAAGAGAACTGACTGAGGAACGAGCAGAAGCTGTTGAGGTCAGACGACAACAGGCTGCATTTCAGCAGAGGTTTTTAGAACTTTTTGCAAAGCTTGTGGAGGGGAAACAAGCCTGTGTTACACCTACACTGACTGAAACTTAGCTAACAATAATATATGTATTTTTATCAAGGTCTACAGAGGTTTTCACACTTTCTATGTCAAGGCCAGGCATATATGATCATTCCCTTGTACAAAACCAATTCCAAAAAAGTTGAGACACTGTACAAATTGTGTATAAAAACAGAATGCAATGATGTGGATGTTCCAAATGTCAATATTTTATTCAGAATACAACATAGATAACATATCAAATGTTTAAACTGAGAAAATGTACGTTTAAGGGAAACATAAGTTGATTTTAAATTTCATGGCATCAACACGTCTAAAAAAGTTGGGACAAGGCCATGTTTACCACTGTGTGGCATCCCCTCTTCTTTTTATAACAGTCTGCAAACATCTGGGGACTGAGGAGACAAGTTGCTCAAGTTTAGGAGTAGGAATGTTGTCCAATTCTGGTCTAATACAGGCTTCTAGTTGCTCAACTGTTTTAGGTCTTCTTTGTTGCATTTTCCTCTTTATGATTCACCAGTTTTCTATGGGTGAAGGATCTGGACTGCAGGCTGGCCATTTCAGTACCCGGATACTTTATCTATGAAGCCACGATGTTGTAATTGATGCAGTATGTGGTCTGGCATTGTCATGTTGGAAAGATGACATCTGGATGGGAGCATACATTGTTCTAGAACTTGGATATACCTTTCAGCATTAATGGTACATTTCCAGTTGTGTAAGATGCCCATGCCACACACACTCATGCAACCCCATACCATCAGAGAAGCTGGCTTATGAACTGAGAACTGAGCACGATAGCAACTTGGGTTGTCCTTTTCAAAAATAACTTCAAATTTTAATTCGTCTGACCACAGAATAGTTTTTCACTTTGCCACAATCCATTTTAAATGAGCCTTGGCCCAGAGAAAACACCTGGGCTTCTGGATCATGTCTAGATATGGCTTCTTTTTTGACCTATAGAGTTATAGCTGGCAACGACAAATAGCACGGTTAATTGTGTTCACGACAATGTTTTCTGGAAGTATTCCTGAGACCATGTTGTGATTTCCATTACAGTAGCATTCCTGTATGTGATGCAGTGCTGTCTAAGGGCTCGGAGATCACAGCTATCCAGTATGGTTTTCCACTCTGAGAGGCTTTTTTATACCCAATCATGTTGCCAATTGACCTAATAAAGTTGTAAATTGGTCCTCCAGCTGTTCCTTATATGTACATTTAAATTTTTTGACCTCTTATTGCTACCTGTCCCAACTTTTTTGGAATGTCTTGCTCTCATGAAATCCAAAATGAGCTAATATTTCAAAATGTCTCACTTTCAACATTTGACATGTTATCTATATTCTATTGTGAATAAAATATAAGTTTGAGATTTGTAAATTATTCCATTCCTTTTTTACTCACAATTTGTACAGTGTCCCAACTTTTTTGGAATCGGGTTTGTACTTAATACATAATAATTATGGGTTGCATGTAGAAACACTAATTTCTTTGAGAAAAATAAAAGGTGTGAATTAGACCGACTAAACGCTTTAGATGTAATTTATTATCTACCAATAACTACTTTATAAAAACAACATAATACTTGATTGATTGATCATTATTGATAGGTTTTGTGGAAACAAACAGAAAGAGACTGTTAGAGTTCTCAAGTGACAGAGTAAAGGGGAAGATGGCTAACTTATATAGAAGTTGCCAAACCGATGCGATGGAGTAATAGTTTCTACTCTAGTGACAGTAAGTTTACAAAAAAAAAAAAAAAAAAAAGTGGGGTAGTATATACACATCTTCTTAATCATGTATTTGAAGCTGTGAATACAAAATACAGTGCTGCCACAACATGTCCTCCAACCAATAAGCCCGCATAGGTCATTTATCCAAATCCCTGAAATATGACCCATCAGAGGTCAATTGCGCCCCTATTGACAACAGGACACTTTCATATTAATCCTTTGTACACTGTGATCTGAATCATAATACAGGTATTGTATAGCTCCGTTGACAGAGCATCGTGTTATATGACATGTGATGAGTCAGCTGCCACCTCCCAAATGATCATTGGCTGCCCTTCATCAGGTTCCCAACAGGAGCGGTCGTGTGTCTTTTTTTTTTATTTTTATAAAAGGCCTGCACTGGATGAGTCTTTCCTTGTTGCAAAAAGGCACTAAAATATTTGCAGTCCTGTCAGCCTACATCTTAAAAATAAATAATAAACTCACTCAAGACCTTGATGTACGGATCACCAAATTTGTAGCCAACAAAATAGTTTGACAGCAACACAATAAAATAAATAAACAATAGACTAAAACATCTGAACATAAATAGATATGAAACAGTATGAATTGTCATATCACAATTAAAGTGACCAAAATGTTGTCAATATTATCACCGTAATATTAATATGTGCTAGAATTGTTAAAAAAGTAAAATAACCTTAAAAATTATGGTTGAATTTTAAACAAACAAAAACATTGGTTGGGTGGCTTAAAACCTTACATGGTATATAATAACTTGTAATTAAACCTTTATTCATGTTTTCACACAAACCAAACCTGCGCTGGATGTTGCGCCTGTATGGGTCAAACTTTGCTCAATGCTGACGAGTATTTAGTGCATTTAAGTTTTTCAAATCACAATAATAAAATTTCAAGCATTCTTTTTTTAATCAACACTTGAATGAAAGTTTATTTTTAAGCAAAAAGCTAAGTTATGTTTAAAATTACGTTTTCATCAAATATTACATCTGTATCATATTCAGTATGATGACCAAAGCATAGATGCAGTAGATCAATTCCATCAACACTACCAAAGCTTCAAAGTCCTAAACCACTTCCTGGATCAACATTTCACCCTGTTAACATTAGGCCGTTTTCATTTATATTCTGTTTATTGTTGATGGTCATATTATTATTCATATGCATCTGCTTACATATGAATTTGCTTGTCCCTGCATCTTCCTCACATGTGTTTTTTAATTGGGAGACTCATCTCATTCAGAAAATGTGTAATAGCACCCTGACTGAATAGGAGTAAAAATTTTAAATTCATTATAATTTTAATGAAACATACATTTTGACAACTGATAGTCCTTCTTTTGGTCAACAGGTGCTATTCTACATTTGCGCCAATTTGAAAAAGTTCACATTACATCATGTTTTGGTCTTACCACAAAACAGGTACAAAAAGATGCAGAAATTCCAATCCATGTTCATATCAGGCTCAGAGGCAATGGTGACATGAAAGGTCCAAATCTTCTATTATATGAAAAACAAAACAAGCTTTTATTGAGAAAGAGTTTATGCAAGAGTCAGTACATTCAACTAAGGAGGGGCAGCCAAAAATGCAGAGGAAATGGATATAACGGCCCCGAATGACTAAGCAAAATTAGAAAGATATAATCAAAGGCCATGATGAACCAGAAAATGAAAAAAAAAAAACTTCAAGAAATACTGTATGCTCTTGGACTGCAATATCAGAGTGGCTAAATGACTGGACTGCACTGTTGCTATATATATATATATATATATATATATATATATATATATATATAAAATGATAAACAAGTAGTAAAAAAAAAATAAAAAAGACTAGCTTCAATTTTAGGTATACTGTACCGGTGGCTCTGTCAATTGACAGTACCAAAAATTGGTCTGAGAATTTTAAGATCCTTCTGAATGGCCCCAAAGTTAAAAACATTTTCTTCAACAAAATAGGCCATTAAAAAGCCAATGGAAAATGTAAATCAACAATATATTCTTGCCACAGTTATGTTTTGTACTCGGTTTTTGTCTTTTTTGTCCATTAGTTCCTGTGGTTCCCTTTCAAGGGAACTTCGAACCGCGTCCTCTAGGGGGCACTATGGGTAACACCTCATCGTGACCTGTGTCTGAAGCATACAAATGAAAAAACACCAACTTGTTAGCCGGAAACAGCCTCCGATGTCACTACCGGCGCGATAATAAACAGACACTGGGAGAACACGTAATTTTCTTCGTCTTCACTGACTGTTCTGTTTAAAGCATGCATCTGAAAGAACCGGTAAGAGTGATCTTTCTCTGTATGTCATGGCGACTACTAGCAAACGTTTAGACAATGTGTCCATCCGTGTCTGCATTTGACACCGGATCACACACACACGATCTTTGCGTCATTTGTTTGGGCGAAGAGCACGCACGCAATGTCTTTGAGGAGGCAATCTGTGTGCATTGGGAGCGTTTTTCTAAAAGAAAAAACTCCATTCTCACTCGTCTCTCTTTCCGAGGTTTTTATCTTCCCAATTCCACCTACCCCTTCCCCTTGTCCCTTGAAACAGAGTGTCAAGGGGTAGGGGAGAAAATATTCCCCTGGATTGGGACACCACTACTATGCCTTCACACATCATCATCCGTCGTCTAGCTCTTACAATACACCTATATACTGGAGTGCATTAGAGCCTTTAATTATAGTTCTGGATTAATGAGCTGCATACTGACACACACATATTAGAAAACGCGCAGCTCACATATCCAGGAATAATAAACGTTCCAACGCTGCCCCACGACTTTTATTAAAAGACAGTTTAAACACTGAATTGCTACATTATATTTTCCAGTGACGAGAAGATACAATCGCTGTTTTCAAGTAAATTCACTCTAAAAAGTTAAACGCACAGACGCGAATACATCTCTCTCTCTTTCCCTCTCTTTTTTTTCCTCTCTCGAATAGGCAGTATGAGAAAATGGTTTATGATTTCTCCTTGGATTTGGAGAGAATTGGGGGGATTAGCCCCCATCAATGTCTACCATATGCTGTGCCACTATCATGCAGTCTGTAATGATATGACATTGGCAAATATTAGCGATTTTCTGCAAACATTTCTTTGAGTAACATGACCATTAATATGAACTCACAATTGAATGTAACAAATGAATACTTTTCGTTAAAATCTTTATGCCAGAAAAGTTTACATTTATGTGTATTTTTGTTTGCTGTAGCAGCCATGTTGCTGAGATAATTCATACCCCTTCGTTTGAAGTGTGGTCTGGAAAAATCTTAGTTTGAAGGGCTATCTGGCCCTTTTCCCTACCCCTACCCCTACAACCAAAAGATAATCGAGACCCTGCATACAAAACAGACTGTGTCGAAGCAGCTTTACAGTGTTAAACAGAAGAACAGTGACAATAATGCAAACAAAAATTATATTCTGCTGTGAAGCAGCTCTAAGAGGAGGACAATAATCGTTACATTTTGATTCAGTGATGTCATCATGCAGTTCAGTTCTCTTCAAACTGTATCTGTGCAATATAGTGTTGTCACAAATTAAGCATACCCAACTAAGCAAGCCAGAGAAGAAAGTGGCAAAGAACCAAAATTCCATCTGTGACAGAAATTGAGAAACATTTTTGGGGCCAGTCTCCCCTTATAAGTAGTTGTAAATATTGAAAGTATAAAAATTACTGCATGGTCATTGACAATGAAGTACAAAACCACAGTGGAAAGACTTTGGTGGTTTACAGAAAATGTCATATGCGTTTAGTCAGACCATCTGCTAGGACGAGAAAAAGAATATACTGCATTTCTTTGCCTTGTACCTTACATGTGCAATGACAATAGTTGAATCTAATCTAAAAATGACATTTTTGGTCAAAAGAATTGATTGACCTTTGTACCTTAAAAGAGATTACCATTAAAGGGTTGCACCATTTATTGTGTTAAACCATGGGCGTGTGAATATATCAAATGAGGTGTTGCAATTTTTAACCTTGCAAAAGACAACAGTGTTGAATTTTTCTTTCCTGTTTTTTTTTATTTTTTTACTCTGCTCACAGTGTCAAACAATTGATCATTCAATGTCTTTTTATCACAGCTTGAAATTTTCCCTCATTTAAAGTTTAAATCAATGCATATGACCTATCCATTCTCTTATAAATCCAGAAAGCGTATAATAGTGATCACTGAATATCTAAAAAAAAAAAAAAAAAAATTGGGCAATTGTTAATTTTAGAAGAAAAAAAAATTAACAGTATCTCCAGCAGGTTAAGGATACAGCTACTAACCATCTCTCACTTTCTCTATTCTGTCTTTTATCATTTTTTGCTGAAAAGCTCATTTGTCATTGAGTAAAACTGCATGTTGTAAGGCACTTTTCTTTATGCTGCCCTGTTGTAGACACTTACATTTTCTACTATGTTTAATACATAACTATAATACCTGCAGTGAGCAGGTATTAAAGGGATAGTTCACTTTCAAATTAAATTTGATAGGTTTTAGCTTACCTCAAGGACATCCAAGATGTAGGTGTCTTTGTTTCCTCAGTAGTTTCCATTTTGATATTTTTAGGTCAAACCGTTCTTGTCTGTGACTCATATAATGGAGGTCTATGGTCACCACCTCAAAGAACATGCACAGAGGAGTCCAAATTAAACAATTACCCATCGTAAGTACACATTGATGACCTTAGACACGAAAGGAGCGGTTTGTGTAAGAAAACGAACAGTATTTATATAGTTTTTACCTCTTGTACACGACCACGTCCAACTGATCTGAGGGCGCGAGTGCTTCCTGATGTCGTGACTCTTGCGACGTTTGCACATGCTCCGGCTTAGTCTGTGCAAGCACGGAAAGCGCCGGAAGTGATCACTCTCGTGTGTGTATGTCACTCATTGTTTACGGTTTACCACATGATACGCCACCAATCTGCACTGTCTAAAATATAATGCAGTAAATTGTAATTAGTTTGTTTATAATGCACCCTATAATCGTTGCAATTATAATAAAAATACAACACATTACTCACTCTATTGACAGCGTGCCATTCGGTCCCTCTAGCCTTGGACGTCACCTCCAGTTTATACGTCGCAAACTAAACACAACGTGCAAAACGCTGCGTCTCAACAGCGGAGAGATCTCAGGAACTTCAGTCAGGCAGGTGTGTGATGCGATACGGTCAATGTCCTCGTCGTCGTCTTGTAGTTGTGACATTGCTATGTTCCATTCGTGACAACATATGCTCTCCACTTCTGTTGGCATTTAAACACTTGCTACTAAAACACCACCAATTTTGAAGAATCTGTCTCTCTGAGGCTTGAAGACGTGCTGCTCCAGCGGTGCTTCCTCCATCGCTCCTGAGTATTTGATCTGTGTATTCTGGTTCAAATAAATATGGTTGTGAAAAAAATTCAGCTTTGTCAACGTTCAATTTCCTGTGCATCTAAACATGTTCAGATCTTCACAGTGAAAGGTAACCCTTCCGAAATCCCTGTGTAAACCATAGACATTAAGTGTAAACAATGAGTGGCTGAAACAAAGACACCTACATCTTGGATGCCCTTGAGGTAAGGTAAAACATATCAAAATTTAATTTGAAAGTGAACCATCCCTTTAAAGCTATATTTTGGTAGTTAAGAATTATAGTGAGGCCTCTGTGGGTCGATGTTGAGCTTAAAATATCCATATTAAAATCACTTAAATTAATTTGATAAATACTTGTCATATAACAGTTAAAATTACCCTTTCCTGATACCTACAAAATTAATATAATCCCAGGACAATTACCACTGTAACGATGTTATGTTGCTTGCATGTTTCATGAAAATTGCCAGGTGAAATGGGCCATGCATGCGGCTAAAAGTATTTATGTATAAGGTAACAATCCCAGGGAACACATGTTAGGAGAAAATTGTTAGCATGAATACAATATAAGCCGCTTTGGATAAAAAAAGTCTGCTAATTTTTTATTTTTTTTAAAATAACAGAAATAGGAGAGTATGGCGGCTTTACTGGTGCACCTAGATAGGTGGTTCTCTGAACTGGAGAAAGTACACTCTTCTTGGTGTTTAGTCTCAAATTGATTGATGGTGGATCAGCACCTAGAAAGGACCTCTACTTCCCTGAAAGACAGTGGAGACCAGGACAACTAAAGCCCCAGATACAGATCCCCTGAGACAAGGTATTTACAGAGGACCACCAGGACAAGACCACAGGAAACCGATGATTCTTCTGTACAAATCGGACTTTGCTGCAGCCTGGAATTGAACTACTGGTTTCGTCTGGTCAGATGAGAACTGGCCTCCCAACTGAGCCTGGTCTCTCCCAAGGTTTTTTTTATCCTTTCTGTCACCGATGGAGTTTCGGTTCCTTGCTGCTGTCGCCTCTGGCTTGCTTAGTTGGGGTCACTTCATCTACAGCGATATCATTGACTTGATTGCAAATAAATGCACAGACACCATTTCAACTGAACAGAGATGACATAACTGAATTCGATGATGAACTGCCTTTATCATTTTGCATTATTGAGACTGTTTTCCAAATGAATGTTGTTCAGTGCTTTGACTCAATGTATTTTTTTAAAGCGGTATATAAATAAAGGTGATTGATTGAGCTTAAAATCAACCAATCGTCGATATAGTTCAGAATGCGGATGCCCTGCATATGAAGGGAACAGAGCCACATCTACACATTTCAGGAACATGCGGGGTGAGAGTGCATCGATATTGGTAGGCTTTGCCCCTGAAACCGAACCTCAGAAACTTCCTGTGTTGTGGAAGGATGGATATATGGAAGTATGCGTCTTTGAGATCTATTGTGACAAACCAGTCCTCGGATCTGATTTGAGATACAACCTGTTTGAAAGCAAGCATTTTGAACTTCAGTGACATTGAGAGGTTTAGATGACATAAGTCTAAGATCGGATGCAACCCCCCATCCTTCTTTGGAACTATGAAATACCGGCTGTAAAACCCGGACTCCATCTAGAGGGACCACTTCAATGGCCTCCTTCCTTAACAGGCTGAGAAGTCGCTGGCCCAGAGCGTTGCTTCAGCCTCTGGTCCCGAAGTGGGGAACGCGGGCGGCAACACGCTGTTTGTACGTGGAGGGGGCTGCTCCTGCCCAGTAGTCCTTTCGATACATCTAACTTCACAAGTTAAATAACTGTAAATACATTCCTCAGAATTTAATGCAAACAATCAGACAAGTAAACACGTTCTAGATTGTGATAAAGTATACACTGAAATGATAGAACTAACTCCTCCTTATTAAATGGAGTTTAAACAACCAGACACGCAGTCAGGTATGGAAACATTCACATCAAAACTGAAAATGTAACGATGCACTTGTTAAAATTACAAACGACATGCTTCTTGCATCAGATCAAGGTTGCATCTCATTGCTAGTTTTACTTGATCTTAGTGCTGCGTTCGACACCATAGATCATGACATACTCATAGATCGATTAAACCTATACAGGTATTCAAGGGCAGGCTCTAAGATGGTTTAAATCCTACCCGTCCAATCGCTACCATAGTTTGTTTAAAGGGAGTGCCACAAGGAGCCGTCCTAGGTCCCCTTCCATTTTTAATATACGTTGCCCCTTGGTAATATTATTAGAAAATATGGGATTAGTTTCCATTGCAATGCTGATGATATTCAGTGATCTCAACGAGACCAGATGAAACTTCTAAATCAGAGTGTGTTTTTCTCTTTTTAAATTCGGATAAGACCGATATTAAATTACTGGAACACAAAAAAAAAAAAAAAAAAAAAAAAAAAAAAAAAAAAAAAAAAAAAAAAAAACAGTACACAGATTCTAGTAGATTACAATTTGCAACCAAAAGGATACACTGCTACTTCCTCTACAGTCAAAAATATGGGTGTTATATTAGACAGCAACTTGCCTTTTGAAAATTGTGTTTCCCCATGTTACAAAAACTGCATTCTTCCATCTTAGAAACATTGCCAAGCTACGAAACATGTTATCTGTTTCTGATGCAAAGAAGCTAGTTCATGCATTCATGACCTCTAGACTGGACTATTGTAATGCACTTCTAGGTGGTTGTCCTGCTTCTTCAATAAACAAGCTACAGGTAGTCCAAAATGCAGCAGCTAGAGTCCTTACCAGGTCAAGAAAATAGGATCATATTACCCCAATTTTATAGACTGTGCACTGGCTACTTATTAATTTCCGTATCAGTTACAAGTTATCATTACTTACCTATAAGTCCCTAAATGATTACAATCCATCTCCCTCCCTAAGTTCACAAAACACTGGACTTTTGGTAGTTCCTAGGATAGCAAAGTCCACTAAAGGAGGTTGAGCTTTTTCACATTCGGCTCCCAAACTATTTTGTCAAGCATTTGAATAAGGAATTTCTTAAATTGCGACTGCAGTTGTATCTGATCAAATGGACATTCTTAATCTTTAGCTTGGGTTAAACTAATTAGTTTTACTTTGTTGGAACAGCAGCTATACTAATAATGTCTTTATTTGTTTCTGTTTTGCCACAGGATTTACATCCCGTGGTAACTAGGATTTACACAAGCTCCAGTCTGGATCCAGAACACAGGAAAAGAGGACAGAAGACCTGAGATGATGCTAACCCTGAATCAACAACAGAACTAATAAAATATTACTACAAGTGTGGGGAGTCCTTCCTCAACGACACCCACAGTGAATGAAGAGTCAGCAGACAGCAAAGCATAGTCAGTAAAGTCCCCGAGACAACAATTAAACTTTCCCTCAGGTAACCATGATTTTATGGGCTCATTTAGCCTCAAGTACGTTCTCATTACATGGTAACTTAAAATAATTAGCAAAACTAAGCGACATTCCTCAATGAACTAATAATCGCAGGTCAAGCAGCTGCTCAAATGGGTCCATACCTGGCCAGGGTCCATTAGAAAAGCCGCTGGATTCTTGTGCGGCCGAGTATCCTATAACAGGGCTGATGTGTCGTGAGATGTATGGATTCATGTGCATTATTTTTATAATCAAGAAACTGAAAGAACACAATGAAAACTAGAAACTAACACAGGAAGCCTTACGTAACACAGCTAAGAGAGGAATATGTCCTGATCAATACACAACAGTTTGAAAGTGATCTAAGTGAGTTTTATATAGTGAATGTATGATGGGTTACAGCTGTGTACAATCAGTGCCTTCAGCTGTATGTGTGTAATTAGTGCAATGGATGATGGGAACTGTAGTCCAGGGTGATGTGCAACAGTTAGTATGGTGCAAGACATTTTGTGAGCGGGTGACCTCTGGTGGTGAGTGAATTGAAGTTCATCGACCAGATCATGACAGATTTTAATGGTTCACACAACAAAACCATTTAGCTAAACCATTAATGAATGAAACTAAACTATTAATTTGGAATGATTATAAACAATCTGACTAAACGTAATTATAAAAAATAATATATCATCAGTGCTTGGGTCTCTGAGGGTTCAAGTGTAGAAACAAATCAAATACTTTTTGTACTTTTTGTACAATAAACCATTGTACTTATTGCACTTATTGTTATCGAACACTTATTGGTTGCAGCCTGCAATGTTCACCAATGGAACAAACAGAACAAATGAAAACAATATACATTAAAACCTTTTGGAGATATATATATATATATATATATATATATATATATATATATATATATATATATATATATGAACAGCTGGTAGGCACTGGTTTATATATAGTCAGAACTCTTAGACAGAAGTATCAAAAAGGGCTAAGGTAGAATCAGTGAATGTAGGGGGTGACAAGAAAAGAGCTTGTCCTACATAACTTATATAAAAGTCAACAATGAGAGTAGCAAGTCTTTATACATGTGTACAAAACTTTTGAGGAGGTCAGAAAGCAGGAGTAAGTGACAGCATTATGAGGAAATGAAAAGAAAGAAAGATAAAAGTTAAGAGCAGGCTTTAAGTACTGTTGCACTGTTTCCCTGTACACTAATACATATAAATAAAAGCAGAAGTTCAAAAATAATATAAAAAAACTCACTCTTTGTATTTAGATTAACAGTTAATCAAAACACTTCCTTATCAAAAAATCCCTTTGAGTTACCATCAATATTTTAGCACACATTTTAATACAAAAGGGAAATTACAGTACTTCCTTCAACAACCGAGATTGCAATGCTAAAAATGTAGGTTATGCTTTCTTCTACATCACATTACAAATTATACACTTTGCTTGTTTATTTCATTTTTCTTTGACATGAAATGTTTATTTCTTTGAACATATCAAAGAAATACCATGGTATTGTAATCATTAAAGGTCATGTGTGTATTTTTTTCAGCATTAAAATACTTTCTCCTATACCAGCGCCAACAATAAATCCTAACACAACAAAACAAGTTAGTCTATGGGATTATTATTATTATTATTATTATTATTATTATTATTATTATTATTATTATTATTATTTTAATGAATGGGAAATAAGGTCTTTGGTGAATACAAGCTCAATACATTTTCATGTTTTATTCAACAACATAAGAAATATCAGTAATATGCCATATTTTTAGCTTTTATGTTACTGATAAAAAAGTTGGTTGCTAAAATGTCACTGTATGGGATTAAAACAGTATTCATCTACTCACTAGTCTGCTTTGATAACCTTATTGTATTTATAATTTTACCAGGGGTGCTGCATTGCAAATTGCGCTACAATTTGATAATACCTAGAATATCAAAATTCCTATTTGGTGCCTAAACTCAATAACCTACCTAACATTGTTCGGGAGGCAGACACACTCTTGCAGTTTAAATCTAGATTAAAGGCCCATCTCTTTAACCTGGTTTACACATAACATACTAATATGCCTTTAATATCCAAATCCGTCAAAGGATTTTTAGGCTGCATTTAATTAGGTAATCCGGGTAAATCGGGAACGCTAACCTCAAGAATCTCCCTGCAGACAGAGAAAGATGAAGCCGCTTCGTTTCGGCTCCCATCCTTGTGGCCCCTGATCCCACACGGCAGTTCGTGGTGGAGGTCGATGCGTCAGAGGTGGGGGTAGGAGCAGTGTTGTCCTAACGTGCTGCTTCGAACGATAAGCTACATCCTTGCGCGTTTTTCTCTCATCGACTATCTCCTGAAGAACGTAATTATGACATTGGCAAAAGAGAGTTGTTGGCCATCAAATTAGCATTAGAGGGGTGGCATCACTGGCTGGAAGGTTCAGGGGTTCCTTTTATTGTTTGGACCGATCATAAGAATTTAGAGTACATTAGAACTGCCAAAAGACTCAATTCCAGGCAGGCTAGGTGGGCACTTTTTTTCAGTCGTTTTGAGTTTATCGTACAGCCCGGGTTCCAAGAATGTCAAACCCGACTCTTTATCACGATCCCTCCGCCCGACCGGTGACTCCCGAGTGAATTTTACCTGAGAAGTTAGTGGTCTCAGCACTCGTATGGGAGGTTGAGTCGAAGGTCAAGACGGCCTTACAAGGGGTAACGCCTCCATCCAGTTGTCCACCGAACCGTTTATTTGTGCCGGAGGACTTAAGGTCCGAGGTTGTCCAGTGGGGTCATTGTTCTAATGTAGCTTGTCACCCATGGATAAGTATAACTAATGGGTAGATTAGACAACGATTCTGGTGGCCACATATGGGTCGTGACGTCTGCGATTTTGTTTTGTCTTGCTCCGTTTGCGCCAGTGGTAAGTCATCTAACCGACTTCCTGATGGGCTTCTTCAACCGCTGTCTGTCCCTTCGAGACCCTGGTCCCACATCGCTCTAGATTTTGTTACAGCCCTACCGCCTTCTAATGGCATGACGGTCGTTTTTCATTCACTTTTCATTTCATTTTCCATGCCCAAATTAACTACAGCCAAGGAGACAGCGGTTATTGTCCTAGATCACGTCTTTCGGCTTCATGGCCTCCTGGTAGACGTGGTTTCTGACAGGGGATCTCAGTTCATATCCAAATTTTGGAAAGAGTTTTGCAAATTGTGAGTTAGCTTGTCTTCGGGTTATCATCCCCAAAGTAACGGACAATCTGAGCGAGCCAATCAAGATTTAGAGAGGACGTTACAACTCTCTATGGTGGATTACGCCCACAATTCGTTGCCAGTGTCAGCCACGGGCCTTTCTCCGTTTCAGTGTAGTGTAGGGTACCAGCCACCAGTCTTTCCCAGTCTGGAATCTGAAGTCGCTCACGCGTTTGTCCAGAGGTGCCACCGCACCTGGACCAGAGCCCGTGAGACTCTGCTCCGGATCAAAAGGTCAAACCAGTCAAAGCCTCCCGTTTACGTCATGGGTCAAAAGGTGTGGCTTTCTTTCTAGTAACATTCCTCTGCATTCCGTTTCTAATAAATTAGCTCCCAAATTTATTGGCCCGTTTACTATCACAGTGACAGTCCTCCTTAAACTACCTCCTGTGTACAAGAGGATACACCCCGCCTTTCATGTGTCCAAAATTAAACCCGTGTTATATGCACGTATTTATCTGCCTACTCTGGTTCCCCCGCCGCCGCTTCTCGTAGATGGGGAACCGACTTATTCGGTAAATCGTATTCTGGACTCGAGACGGAGGGGATGAGATCCCCTGTAAAGACCTTGTCTCAGAGGAGCACCAGGACAAGACCACAGGAAACAGATAATTCTTCTGCACAATCTGACTTTGCTGCAGCCTGGAATTGAACTACTGGTTTCGTCTGGTCAGAGGAGAACTGACCCCAACTGAGCCTGGTTTCTCCCAAGGTTTTTTTCTCCATTCTGTCACCGATGGAGTTTCGGTTCCTTGCCGCTGTCGCCTCTGGCTTGCTTAGTTGGGGTCACTTCATCTACAGCGATATCGTTGACTTGATTGCAAATAAATGCACAGACACTATTTAACTGAACAGAGATGACATCACTGAATTCAATGATGAACTGCCTTTAACTATCATTTTGCATTATTGACACTGTTTTCCTAATGAATGTTGTTCAGTTGCATTGACGCAATGTATTCTGTTTAAAGTGCTATATAAATAAAGCTGACTTGACTTGACTTCTGGATTTAGTGATGCTGATTAAAGAGCGTCAGGGGATGAATGTCACAGTTTTGTATTGTGCTTTAAAATGGTAGGCATAGCCTAGATTTATGCTTTCAGGTTGAAAATAAAACTTATATAGTACAGTTTGTGATCTAAAATGGTAATTGTGCATTAACAGCTGTCAACCATGTCAGTACGCAAATGCGCTAAAGAAAATATTTATATTACGCATTTTTTATTTCGGTTCACTGCGGACCACTTATGTGCACCCCTATATGTGTGTGTATATATATATATATATATATATATATATATATATATATATATATATATATATATATATATATATATATATATATATATATAATGACTGTATTATGTAATTAACATATTTCATTTAAAATATCACAGCACATTATTGTAATGAGATCTGAAAGCTAAAATTACATACAAAATTGATTAATAAATAAAAACTTGATGGCCATATTTGGTCTTTGTTTTCTTATGACTATGGAGTGGCAGACTTTGTGAGATCTGAGCTTTCAGTTCTACATTTTTTGAGGTAGGTATTTACAAGTTGGGAAGTTGTAATCATTACTTCTCATCTCGCACTCTTCCTCTTAAAAATGTTAAATAATAATGTGCATTAGATGTATTTGTCCATTTTTAGGTGATGTAAATTTTAGCATTACTTATTTTATCATAATTATCGTAATTGTACATTAATGTCATATTTTTGTACATTTTATTATGAATAAATAATAATAAAAAAAAACATAAATTTCAAGAAATTCACAGTCATTACAGATGCTGCGTCTATTCTGTCCCTTTACATATTTGTCACTTAGAGGTCAGAAACTCTGGAATTAAAGTAAGTTCAGAGTTTTTCACTCAGAATTATGACTTTGTGGTGGCATTCATTTGCGTTCAAATTGCACAATATTCCCAGCGTAACTTGAACTAGCAGAACTTCCAAGTGCAAAAACTGCTCACTGGTAACATCCGCTATAATACAGTGACAATTATGAAATGTTTATGTTGATCACAATAAAATTTCTCCCCACATAAAGCTGTAGTTATGTTTCTAGTAGCAAGGACCTTTTAATGAGTCACTCATGAGCTTTACATTTTCAGATGTCTTTTTTAGCATTTGGACCTTTTTCCACGTCTTTAGAATTTCATGCTGTTACCCATAAACCATTGCACATGTGTGTGTGCGAGTAAGTTTAAAGAGACTGTAAGAGTGAGATGAGCGTCATGAACAGAATGATGAAATTAGAGTAGTGTGAGAGCTGATATACGGCAGAACACGTGAAACTGCTGTCTGTGCCATTGGACAAAAAGGTCACGAAGCCAATGGTGGCTCCTTCCACGTTCTCCGTGACCCAGGCGTGGAACTCAGAGACACGTGAATACACCTCTGGGAAACCTTCTTTAGCACAGCCCAGACTCGTCCCAAAGCTGGTGATTCCAGCCTGGACCCACACAGAACCCTGTTTGCACTGTAGCGGACCTCCAGAATCTCCCTGCAGACAAAGAAAGATGAGCTGTGAAAACACAACTGATGCTTTGCTTTAAAGGGGTCCTATTATGCTTTTTAAATTTTCCAACTTTAGTTAATAAGAATAGGAGAGATTAAACAGCAAAAATTATTGACCTACAGTGCAAAGGCTTTGAATAAACTTGTGTTTGTAACTTCTAATGTTATCATTATAGAGTATCTTAAAATGCCACTTCAGAATGTATTTATGCAAACTGTATTTTATTTGATCCAAATCAGACTTTCAGTTCTTCTAAATCTTTGTAGGAAATTAAAGGAATAGTTAACCCAAAATTTTAAATTAGCAGAAAATCTTGAGGCCATCAAAAAATGTAGATGAGATTTGGAGAAATGTGTCATTGCATCGCAGTCTCAGCAATGCATCATCTGCAGTGAATGGGTGCCATCAGAATGAGAGTCCAAACAGCTGATAGAAACAGCACAATCATCCACAAGTAATGAACTCCTGTCTAGTCCATCTGTCAACATTTTAAGAAGCAGAAACCTGCATGTTTATAAGAAACAAATTTATATGTAAAATGTTGCTTCTGGCTGAAATATAAGTCCTCTATCAATAAGATTGCTTCCTCCGGTGAAAAATGTGCCCTGTCTGAATCAGGAAGGAAATCTGATCAAACACTGTTAATAACACAATAGAGTCCAAACAGCTCTAAACAAATATATTGATGGATTTTAACAGAAGATGCACTTTTTCACTGAAGGAAGCGTTAATGTGGATTATGGACTAATTTGGTTAAAAACATCTTAAAGAGGAATTTATTTCAGCTTTAGTCTTCTCAATATGTTAACTGATGGACTGGAGTGCTGTGGATTACTTGTGGATTATTGCAATGTTTTTATTTGCTGTTTGGACGGCACCCATTCACTGCAGAGCATTCACTTCTGAGCAAGTCAAGTCAAGTCACCTTTATTTATATAGCGCTTTAAACAGAATACATTGCGTCAAAGCAACTGAACAACATTCATTAGGAAAACAGTGTGTCAATAATGCAAAATGATAGTTAAAGGCAGTTCATCATTGAATTCAGTGATGTCATCTCTGTTCAGTTTAAATATTTTCAGTGGATGTTACGGAATGCAATTTTTTTCCAGATCTGTTATAGACGGTTTCATCGGGTACACGCGCCTGGCCCTAAGTTAACTTCCGGTCTGTGTTGTGTATTGAGAGTGAGGAGTTGTCGTCATAGTACAGAGCCCCTCCCCTCGATATCACAGTCTCCGCCATGTTGGCAGGACACCGGCGGCGAAACAGGATTGTTTGCATGTGTTGTAAACTCAGTACTAGAGAAGGTTCTCGCAATTCTGCACTGTTTTACCATGCCTGGAAGTTACTGCTGCGTTAAAAACTGCTCCAGTACCTCTCACGATACATATGGAACACATAGGAACAATGGAATTCAGTTTTTTTTTTAGGTTACACCAAGCGCAGAACAGCAGTATTTGGAGAAGCTCTCAGGCATCCAAAATATCGACTCATACGAGCTCCCTGCTGTGGAATGGCACAGAGACCTGGACCATTTACCTCCACGCACACATATGGACATTGGGAATTATATTGTTTTTGGTTTAAGTTACTACACAATGCAGGAGTTTAAAAGCCACAAGTCTTTGGAAAGTTACGAGGCTTTCTGTTGTGGCTGGGTCCATCTACAGCAGGTGATGACAGCAGTGTTGTACAGACACTTCTTGACCAAAACGACAAAGTAACTTAAATAACTGCGACTGTTTCGTAAACTCTAGATTATAATGAGATGTTCAATGTACACAAACGTTTCCAGCATGTTTTGATGTAGGCTAAAGCTGTGTATGTTTAGTTATAATTAGATTTTTGCCCAATGACACATACTGTACCAGGTTTTTGTGTTGGGGGCTGCAAAGTGGACAAACCAGTTCTGGGTTAGCTAGGGTAGTTAAATGTGTGATTGCGAGATGTAAATGTCCGGGTTAGATTAAGCCATTAACAGCGTGAATGCAAGTTACATCGTAAACAATATAATTCACAATGTCCGTATGTGTGCATGGAGGTAAATGGTCTGTGCCGCTGCAGGGAGCTCGTATGGGTCCATATTTTGGATGCCCCAGAGCTTTCCAAACACCGCTGTTTTGCGCTTGGTGTGAGCTTGTTCCTGTAAGGTCCCCTTTCTTTCGCCTTATCTTTCTGCATTGCTTTACTTTCTTCTTTTCCATCTCGTATTCGTAGATCTGTCTCTGTTCCGCCGACATAATAAATGCGCAAAAATTAAAGAGCTCTGGAATGTTTACCCGCGCCTCTGTGCAGTTCTGAAGGCGTTGCCCCTGGCAACCGATAGCGTGTCCTACCATCATGGCCGATCGGCTCAGACCCCTCCCAAATCAACTCAAATCGGCATGTGATTCCTCACTCTCAATATCGTCTGGCTGCGGTGCCTTCTACAAACGCAGTTAAAGTTAAGGTGATGAGTAAGACTGAAGTTGGGCTCAGGTGGTTGTGCTGTGGGATGTGTTTCCCATACATTTATTTATTTTTGGAGACTCGCAATGATTTTAAAACTGATCGATTTTCAAAAAGGCTTCGTTGAATAAAAATGAGTAATGTTATGTACTGCACGTTTAATAATAATAATTCCTTACATTTATATGTTTAAATATCAAAATGAGGCACAGGTGTTTTTATATCACTATTTCTGAAGGAAGACTTGCATGTTATATGCCTGATAACGCAGCATTTGTGAGCGTAGCTCTGCTTTGTTTACAGCTGTTACTGGGGAAACCTCTATTTCTCGCGCTTTATGCATCTCCTGCTCGAAAAAAATAATAATTTGCATTTTCATTAAGTTACCGGAAGTTAAGTTAGGGCCACAAAAGCGCGCATGAGCAGTAATGTTTGTTTATGTTGTTGCCGTTGAAACCGTCTATAGGGATGCAATGATACCATTTATTTCAGAACCGATCCGATACAGAAAATTCAGAGTATCTGCTGATACCGATCCAATCCAATACCAGCACAGTATTTTTTTTTTTTTTTTTTTATCACTGTACAGTAACACACTCTTTTGTGTGTTAAACACAATTTACTACATATAAACAACTGCATTTGAATGAAAAATAACTAATGAAAAAATATATAAACATAATCTATGTTTATTATATGTTAGTGGATAACTTCAACAGCAAAATATGATCTGTGCACAATAATTGTATAAAATTTAGTGAAATATTTTATTTACACATAAAATTGTATAAGTCTAAAATCTCGTAAAATGTTACACATTGCTCTTTGTATTGTTGTAAAATACATTCATGAAGAAAAAAAAAACAAGTATATAGATGTATATAGAAAAATAAAAGATGTTTCTTTTAAATGTATAGCACAGTGATAAAGGCAGCAACATGTGATAGATAGGACAGAACAATAAAGACTATTAATAATCTTTGACTGCACAGAAAATTATTAGGGGCGTAATGATTCATCAACATGGATGTGATGCATCGATGGCACGCGTAAAATATCGATAACTGGAATATAAATAGGCAGCTTATTTGGAACTGTCTACATTTTCACATTATGCATTACAACGTATGCATTCTCGTTCAAACTCACGGATCAGGACTCGGACTGATAAAGGCACAAGGTGAGTATAAAAGACGCTGGGATTGTTTGTGGAGCAGTCGAGCGCTGTGTGAGAAGTTTTCACCGCACACATCTGAAGCGCGTGCACGCACACAGACACATTGAGGTATCTTCCGCTTTTTTGTGCATGGATCAATAAATACATGATTACATAAAAATGCGAATTTTGGGGAATATCCTAGTAAACACAGTCAGTTAGGCATATGTCTTAACGTTAACGCTTCAGAAAGAAAATGATGTGTTATACTAAATCTGTGCTTGGTTCTTGAAGTGAAACAAACTAATAAATCGAATGCTTTCAAAGAACAATACAAGTGCTCACTGCTTCTGACTAAATAACCTTTGTTACATCAAAATGATTAATCTATATTAAGTTTTAAACAGTGAAGACTATGCAGTTATTTACATTTGATTATTACATTTTTTGTAGCGTACCTTAAAATGTATTATAGACTGAACTGAAAAACCTAAAAGCAGTTTATTTAATTGTTTTAAGTTTGTTGAACGTGTGTCTTGTTGTATTGTATTTATTTCCTGCTTATAATTTGGTTACCTGTGGAAACTTTTTTTTTTTTTGCACTGAGCCCATAGTAGCAACTAGATTTTTTTGCCAAATTGTTTATTTTCTTTATTATCAAAAAATAAAAAAAATAAATACATTAAAAAAAAGTGTAGGCTTCTTTTGTTGTTGTTGTTGTTGTTATTCTGAATCTCCCAATTGAGGTACACTATGTGAACATTTCAGGTAAATTTTATTTTTGTTAGAAGTCGTGAACACCTCACTTCTTTCTGGGACATTTCCAAACTCCCTGAAACTGCAGTTGTTAGCCCCTCCTGAAAAAGATAAATCTTGATAACACCATTTGGGCAATAATAGACCAATATCTAATCTTCCTTTTATAGGCAAAATTACAGAAAAGGTAGTTTTTAGTCAGCTGAACAAATACTTAAACTGAAATGGATACCTGGACAATTTTCAATCTGGTTTCTGCGTCACAGCACAGAGACAGCACTCATAATGTTAATAAATGATATTCGCTTAAATTCTGACTCTGGCAAAATATCGGTGCTGGTATTGCTAGATCTCAGTGCTGCGTTAGACACTGTCAATCATAACATACTACTAGAGAGACTGGAAAACTGGGTCGGGCTTTCTGGGATGGTAGTCAAATGGTTCAGGTCATACTTAGAAGGGAGAGGCTATTATGTGAGTCTAGGAGAGCATAAGTCTTAAGTGGACGTCCATGACATGCGAAGTCACACAAGGCTCGATTCTAGCACCGCTCTTGTTTAGCCTGTATATGCTTCCACTAAGTCAAATAATGAGAAAGTACCAAATTGCCAATCACAGCTATGTTAATGATACCCAGATTTACCTAGCCTTATCTCCAAATGACTACAGCCCCATTGACTCCATCTGCCAATGCATTGATGAAATTAATAGTTATGTTCCAGAACTTTCTTCAGTTAGATAAGGAAAAAACTGAAGTCATTGCATTTGGAAACAAAGATTAAGTTTTCAAGGTGAATGCATACCTTGACTCTAGGGGTCAAACAACGAAAAAACACGTCAGGAATCTTGGTGTGATTCTGGAGACAGACCTTAGTTTCAGTAGTCATGTCAAAGCAGTAACTAAATCAGCATACTATCATTTAAAAAACATTGCAAGAATAAGATTTTTAGTATCAAATCGAACCGTAATCGTATCGTAATCTAAATTTTTGAGGTATTGGCAAATATCTAATTGCTGGGTATGAGAATCAAAATCTTATTCTATCGTGACAAACCATCCGATTTACACCCTGTGCTCAGAATGATGAACTTGAAACAACACGGAGTCACAGTGTGCAGACTGCACAGCCCTCCGAGTCTGCATAGAAAAGTTAGTACACACATTCTGGTCTGCTCATGTTCATGTTCAGTTAACTTGTCACAGCAGTTCAGTCAGTGTACTGTTTCAGTAAGTTAATTTCACTGGGATATTGGTTAATTTAGATTCAAAAACTTAAGTAATTTGTGGGTTTATAATTCACAACGATGAGATATACTCACAATTCTGAAAAGAAATGTCCATATTGTAAGATATAAACTTGCTGTTGTAAGAAAAAAAGTCAGAATTGTGGAAGGCTTGTTACCATGGAAGATTATACTAAAATGTATATGAATAAAAAATAGACTTTTTTCCTTGCAATTGTGAGTTTAAATCTAACAGTTTGGACTTTTCTTCTCAAAATTGCATGTTTATATCTCATTTCTGAGGGGTTTTTTTTCACACATTTTTGAGTTTATATCTCACAGTTCAGATTTTTCTTCTCTGAATTCCATGTTTATATATCTCAGTTGCAAGCTGACACATATCAATTCTGTATTCTTCTCAGAACTGCATGACAAAAAGAACAGATTGTGAATTCACAACTAGCCCTTTTTTCTGTGCTGGAAAAAAAGCTTCTGTACTCACCTGACAGATTCCTTTGTCTGCCCTCCCTGCACAGATCATCTGTGCTGTGATTGTAGCATCACCTGCTGGCTCATACTGGCAGCTGCACTGTGAGCTGCCCACAACCGGGACCTCCACCTCCTGAAGAGCCTGAGGAGCCGGCAGCGGTTCTGTCAAACACAGCCTCTGAGAGTTAGGAACACAACAGCACTAATGGAAGATCCACAACACCCTCAGTCTAGCGGCTCGGACTACAAACAGTAGATGTTGATCTTTATTTTATTTTTTTTCCTTCTTAGCATTGTTCATGTGAAATGGGAAAACAATGTATGATTAGAAAGTAAGTAAAAAATACATATAAATAAGAAAATATACACCTTATATTGCAACATGGTAGTAAGCTATTTACTGTGAAAGCAATAATTCGTATTCCTTAGCCATTAGTAAATAACTAGAAGAAGCTACATTCACATATACAAGTTACAAATGGCTGCATCTGCTCTTACATTAAAAATATCAAGTCTACTATAAAAATAAAGGAGAAATGAGAATCCTCATACAACTACTCTAAAAGAAAGAACATAAATCAAAATTACAAAAACATGTCCATGTCTCATTTCACCACAAAAAAATAAAAATAATTAATTAATTAATTAATTAATTGTTTGACATAATCACAATATTCCTAAAAGTGACCTGGCAGATTTCATAAGAAAATGCATTCTTCTGTAGTTTATCTGTGTATTTACGTCATACCCATAAATAAAGACAAGAAGGTTCAGCTTCTATAGCACATGTCCGATCAATATATCAATAAAATCAATATCAATATACATCCAACTCATTCCTACTTAACTAGGCAAGGCAAGGCAAAGCAAGAGAAGTTTATGTATATAGCACATTTCGTACACAATGGTAATTCAAAGTGCTTAACATAAAAGAAAAGAAAATAATCATGAAGGAAAATAATACAAAAATAAAAACAAACAATTTTAAACCTTTGGAAATGATTTAAAAATGGATTTATTTAAAATGAATTTAAAACAGTTAAAAATAGAAAATGATTTTACATAAAATACAGTGAATACATAAAATACAGTGCAATCAGTTCAGACATTGCACAGTGCTCATTCAATAAATGCACAGCTAAACAGATGGGTTTTGAGTCTAGATTTAAATGTGACTAGTGTTTTAGCACATCTGATCTCTTCTGGAAGCTGATTCCATCTGCGGGCAGCATAGTAAGTAAAGGAGGACTCCCCTTGTTTTGTGTGAACCCTTGGTATTTCTAACTGACTTGATCCTAATGATCTGAGTGCTCTGTTAGGTTTTTATTCAGTGAGCATATCTGCAATATATAGACTCACATAACAGCCTCTCTCTTCTAAGTATGATCTGAACCATTTGATGCGATCCCAGAAAGCCTGACTCAGTTTTCCAGTCTCTCTAGTAGTATGTTATGATCGACAGTGTCAAACGCAGCACTGAGATCTAGCAATACCAGCACCCATATTTTGCCAGAGTCAGAATTTAAGCGAATATCATTTATTAACATTATGAGTGCTGTCTCTGTGCTGTGATGCAGAAACCCGATTGAAAATTGTCCAGGTATCCATTTCAGTTTAAGTATTTGTTCAGCTGACTAAAAACTACCTTTTCTGTAATTTTGCCTATAAAAGGAAGATTAGATATTGGTCTATTATTGCCCAAATGGTGTTATCAAGATTTATCTTTTTCAGGAGGGGCTAACAACTGCAGTTTCAGGGAGTTTGGAAATGTCCCAGAAAGAAGTGAGGTGTTCACGACTTCTAACGAGGGGCTGCTTCATTTAGGACTGTTGCACTGCAGCTGTCTTCTAGCCATGTTTCATTTAGAAACATAAAATCCAGATTGTTTATGGTTATAAAGTCATTGATTAGAAATTATTTATTTTTCAGTGAGCGAATGTTTAAAAGTGCTAGCTTGATGGCAGTACTTTGTGTCTTTACATCAATCTTAGTTTGATGCATAATAGTCCCCAGATTAGATGAGTTTGCCATTCGGCTTGAGAAGGCCTTAGACTTTCTATCATGTGATAAAACTGAAATAGAGAAATAGGTTCCCGCTTGTTCTGTAAACATTTGTGAATGTTGCTGCTATTATAGCATGTACCTGACTTCATTTCACTGACTTCATTTCATTTCACTGAGAGCTGCTTTCAGTAGTAGCTGTTTTGATACATCACAGTCAGTCTGTGAGGAGCTCTGTGGGCAGGGCTCATCCGGGATAGTGTCCGTCCGCAGTGCTTATTTTGGCTGCATGGTGTTATCAGTGTCCTTGTGGGATATGTCAACCACATGATGATTCAGACCCGGTGTGTGTGTGCGGAATAGATTGACACACTCTACTGAAGGATGATGGTGGGAAAAGTAGATATTGACCTTAAGCATCTGGTTTAAACACTGATCCGGGAGTTAAGTATATCTAAAAAGCGTTAGCACTCGTTAGCTTGTCATTAGCGTTTTCATTCGAACCTATCGCTGTTTTCTTTTCACCTCTCTCTCTCTCGCTCCAGTTTTTCACAAGTTCATCAAACAACCGCAGTAAGAATATTTCATCAAGCAAGGTGAGTAATGGCTTCTCCTGCTATTGTTATTTGCACCTCTTGCCACATGTACAGTCTATCTATCTCTGTCACAGATGAGTAGGGATGGGTATCGTTAAGGTTTTAACGGTATTACTAATCTTACCGATACTGCTTAACAGTCCGGTACTTTAACAGTATTCTTATCGGTACTTTGTGTTGTGTGTGTGTGTTTTTTTTTTTAAGAACAAAAAAGTTGCCAATAAAATCCTGTAAAAATGCTGGTAATTGCTGTAAAATGGATTACAGGAAATTACTGCAAAGCAAATTACAGTTAATTGCTGTACCCTGAAAAAAAAAAAAAGTAGTAGTAAAAAAAGAGCGGTGTTCATCATTTATGCTGCAGCACCCGGGGAGCAGTTGGTGGTTCAGTGCTTTGCTCAAGGACACCTCAGTCGTGTTATCGCCGGCCCAAGTTTCGAACCCACAACCCTAGGGTTAGGAGTCAAACTCTCTAACCACTAGGCCACAACTTTATATTATTCAAATAGTCTAAATAAATACAAGACCATAAAACGGGTCAAATTACTTTTTTTTATTATTGAAAGTTTGTGTCCAAAGCACAGTGTATGTGAAATATAGTAGTTTGTAGTATTTTTTGTAGTAACATTGAATTTAACTTGTAGTTTATTTTACATCAATATTTTGTACTTTCACTAAAGTACAGTATTTACTTGGCAAAAAAGTTGCCAATAAAGTCCTGTAAATATATTTTACAGCAATATTTTGTAATTTCACTAAAGTACAGTATTTACCTGGCAAAAAAGTTGCCAATAAAGTCCTGTAAATATATTTTACAGCAATATTTTGTAACTTCACTAAAGTACAGTATTTACCTAGCAAAAAAGTTGCCAATAAAATTCTGTAAATACCCCTAAATAAAATATGATGTTGTAATAATTTAACAATGAAACTGCTTTAAAGAATAATTTTAACAGTAAACTATAAAATATGTATATAAATGCCATATCATGAGCTCTATCTTAATACATTTACAAATGAATAAAAATGAATAAAGCCAATGATGTTGCAAGTATTTATTAAAACTGGCAGAAAGACATTGCAAGGCTTTTACTGGTAAAATAAAAATGTCAGTCTTTCAACAGTTAAAATCTTATTATAAAAATAACATAGCATCACAAATAACTACAAATACATGTTTAAAAAATAAGCCATACTCAGAGTAGAAAATTAACTTTCTATAAAAATGAAGGTCAATCAACAGAATTTGTATAATTTTTGTAAAAAAAAAATGTTTTAAAGAAAATTATTAAAATAAAATGCTGGAATCAACATTAAATCACAAATTCTGTTGTTTGAGCTTATGTTCTATTAAATTAAGAATATTCAAAATCAAAATCAGTCTCGCATTTCGATGCTTCCTCAGTCTTTTTTTTCTGGGGTTTTTTTCTAGTTTTTTAATCAGGCTAACTTGTCCAGTCGCTGTTACAATCAATAATGATCGATAATAAGAGAAAAGTCTTTAAATGAGCTCAGTGATTAAGGTCAAGCAACACTTACATTAAAACATAATGATCACCACCCGATGGTTTTTGCTTTTGGCTTGACACATCATTCTGAAAAATAAAAAGTTACATGCCAAGATCCCAACTAAA